>NW_026622786.1:40819437-41119437 GCF_023065955.2 Ursus arctos | reverse complement strand
CTCACACATGGTAAATTATTAATAAAATATGTGAAATGAGCGGATGAATGCACTTATCATTGTCATATTTGCTACAACAACAGTGCCTAGTTTTTCTATAGAGCCAGAGAGGGGAGAGGGTACAAGAGAACAAGAGCAGGATGTCATTGAAAGAACATCATCTTTCAAACAGACAAAATGTATCTTATGTTCAAACTTTAGTTCTGCTCTTTCCTATTTAAGTGACTCAGGGCAAGTTACTTCAACTCTCAAATCCATTTTCCTCTTCTTAAAGAAAGGAATGGTCCTATTTCTTAAAGGTAGGGTTAGAAGTGCATGCATGCACACACGTACACACATGAATACACACACACACACACACACACACACACACACAAGGCACAATGCTTAGGGAGGCTTTTGGATTTGGGAAGCAACAAATTCCTCCTTTGGGTATGTTACTCCAGCCATTTCTTGATAGACCCAAAGAGCTGCTGGCCTTGAGTGAGGCCCAGAACAGAAGAGACGTCTGCAGCAGTTTCGAGCCCCATCCGGCAGATCCAGAGGCGGCGACAGACAGGGATGCCCTTTGGGGCCCTTGGGAGGTCCTCGTAGCTGAGTTGTAGCACAAGGCCTTAGGAGTGTGGAGCAAAGCCCTGCTCTCCTCTGCAGATAAACGGTTCTTGGCCTGTTACTAGGCTCTGTAGCCCCAAGAGAGCCTTGATAACAGATCTAAGTTTGAATGAAACACAAGTTAAGTATTTTTTTGTATTGTAGACCTGAGTATTTCTGCTATGAAGAAATAGAGAGAGGAAAACAGATCCGATGAGTATGCTATTGAAGTTCTTTGTCAGAGATGTTATAGATTATAATAACAGTGAATTAAATCTTAAATCAGAGTTATTTTCATATGGCCCTCCAAAATGATTTATGTGAAGTGCAGTATATATTATAGAAAAAGCTATGTGACATTGGTGATGAATAATTTTTGATCTGAGAATAGAATCTGTGATTTGAAAATGGTTGATTCATTACTAAATGAGAGCAAGTCAAAATCCGTCTGGATATGGACGTGAAATATCTTATTTGTTCTTTGAGATACAGTATTTTATCATACTAGGAAACTTCTTTCCTTCTACGTTTAGAGATATTATCCTTGATCCAAGATTTTCTTTTTATGTCCTGTGCTTTTAATTTTCTAGAGTAGAAATATAAAATCAGATATTACTTGGAGTATATTCTTGGTAAAACAACCCGGCAGTCTTTGGTAGTGAAATATAATCTCTGCAAGTCGATGAACTGTGTCAAGAAGGTTTTTGGTGATTTTCTTGTGAGACACTAAATATTTCATTGAAAAAGTAAATTCCCTTAGGGAATGATTACATATTAACACTCACCTCAGTTTCCCCTTCAAAATGTAAGATATAGAGGATGCATTTCAAACAAATACTGCAGATTTACTTTATCCTTACTTACTTCTGATTATCAGCTATGTGGTAAGGCTATACAACTTTTCTTAGTTATTACTATTTGGGCAATGTTTATTTTACAAATACAAAGACGAAAGGAAACGACAAATATATATTTAAATTCTTTGTAATGGCTTTTCAATGATTATGTGGTTAATACTTCAGTGAAAGCTTTATAAATGAGATAATTACAGAAATATTGGCTATAAGGCAATTTTTCTTAATATTTATTTGAATGTCTTTGCGTGTTAAAATAATCGTATTAAAAAAAACAACACACCATGCCTCAGACTTTTTCTGAGGTTTAAAAAGCACTAAGTAGCACCAATAATGAAACCTTTCTTTTCCTTTTGTCTCCCCACCTCCCCCTCAACGCTCGACTCCAAGAAACCAGAGCCCTGTGCAGAGGCTTCCTTGCACAGAGAGAAGATTTTGAGCAGATCTATAAGTGAGCTTTGTGCATTTCCTTTTTTTGTAACATGTTCCCACTTCTGCTATGTTAACTTCTATTAGCTATATTCAGTGAGCTTTGGTTACAAAAATGTGGGTGATAGCAAGAAAGAATTTCAGTAGTTAAAATGTATAAATAAATACCTCAGTGTGTATGCTGCCTGTTCTCTCTTGAATATGTTTTCCCATTGCTGCCCAAGTGGGAGTCACGCAAGTTCTAAAGTTATTATTATGTATGCATTGATGTATACACGAAGCTATTAACACAGAAATCTTTGACAGGGCAAACTTGTAATGACTTCCCTGAAGCTGTTATCTTGAACTGTCTCTAAATTTTCCTTTCCTCTTTGTTGAACAGATCTTTTTAGGAAAAGGGCATAACATATACAGAGTCAGAACACATTTAGATTTTGCCTTTTTGTAGGTTCATAGCGGCCAAACTATTTCATTTAAAAAGTGTGAAAAAAAAATAATGCTTCTGGGCTAAGAATATATGCCAAGTTTACGCCAGCATCTCATTTTTTACGGCTGATTTATAAACCTCTCAGAAAGGATGGAAATGCTGACACATTAATAACTGGCAGAATAAGTCCTGCACACTTCGAGAAAAAAAAATAGAGAAAAGAAATAAAATGGGCAATTCCAGTGTAAAGAACGGAAGTTTCTTAAAAATGATAGGAGATATTTTAGGCTTTGCACAAAGAATCTCACTGTTTATACTTGTTTCGGTGAGAAATAAATAATTATAGATTATTTTATCTTAACAAGTATTTACTAGCATTTTACCTATTCATTTAAAATAATCCAATATTAGAATGGTATTCAAAAAGATAAGTGATAGTTTTAATGCCATTAAATGTGTTCTTTTTTTCTTTTGAAATACTATGTTAAATTTGAAGACTGTACACCTAAAATTATAATGCAGGAAGGCAAAAGTCTTAAATACAAGCATGGTAGTCCTTACATTTTAAAATTAATCTAGTAAAATATCGAATATACTTAAAAATTATAATACCTGATGTTCCTATCGGTACAGAAAACAAAAGGTACTATCATACTACTTACTAGAAGGTAAATTTGATACTACATGCTCAAAACCCTACAGTTCATGCATGTAGACTCAATCGTTATATTTCCAAGCATCTATCCTTAGTTTCTGATTAGGGATGTGGTTAAATATTTATAAATCAATATTGTTTTATATTATTTTAAAAATTGTAAACAATTTTATGAACAATAGAGGAGACATTACGTTAATTCCAGTGCACAAGCAAATGTAATATTTAGTAAATTCAAAGAACAATCCTTGAAAGATAAATACTAAGCTGAGGAAACTGGTACAAATACAAAACATAGCTATATAGATAGAATGATACAGATACAACAGGATATAAAAAATTGAATTTTTTACCAGTCCTGGACATAAAACATGCTAAAATGTTTGCCTTATCACCAAATACATGTTTATAATGTAAATTCCATAGAATCTGGTCTAAGAATTCTGAGTTTCCTCAGCCACTTTGAGCTTTCAGGAGGGTGAGTGAGGCATAATTCTCATGAGGATATAATATTTGTAAAGACCATGTTTTGAGTTTCATTCCCTCCTCCAACCCGTGATGAGGGAATTTCTTGCACTTTCATCAAACCTGTAGTGGAGATATTCTATGGAAGTCCACAAAGAGCTTACCTGTGACCCTCCACCATCAGAAGGCAGGACAAATGATGGTCTAACTCCCACCCGCAGACATCTAGGATAAATGTGGCCTGACTCACCGCCTCGGTGGTTTATCTGATTGGAGCACTGTTCCATGGGGCAAAGTACAACTCGGACTTTGGTGAAGTAAGGTGAATGAGCTGTCAATTAGATGAGGACCATCAGGAATAGACCGTGTGCATGGTCTTCATAGGTCTTGTCTCATTGGGCTGCCCAGACGGAGGCTCCAGTAAGAAGATATTGGCAGTTAAACCCATAGGGGCTGAGGAATGAGTCCTAAGCCATCACCTCAGTCATTTACCTGGGACAAGAGAACTGCTGGAGAGAAAAGTCAGCAGGTATCTTTTCCAGGGTCCATGAAAAGGCAAGAGCAATGAAGTCAAGCCACATGGGCTTACCACAGTGTTTTGAGGTAATTTTTGAAGGCTATTACCCTAAAACTTCAATTAGTGAAAATTAAAATGATCAACTTGGAGAACAGTCAGGACACTTTGCACTGAGAGGCCTCGTATGGCTTTATTGTCAGAGAATTCTACCTTTGAGTCTGGCGGTACCAATGATTAGAATGAATAATCTCAGACAAATTAATTAACCTCATCAAACGACAGCTTCCTCATGCATTTTGGAAAGGGGATAATAATGCTACCTAACTCCCAGAGTTACAGTGAGGATTAAGTGAGATAATGAATGCAAAACATTTAATCCAGTGTCTTGTAAAATAGTAAATGCTCAGTAAATCTTAATTACATTATTATCCTTACATTGCTTGTCATGCAGAGCAAAACACCTGGGACAGCCAGGGGGGCCGTGAGAAGGCAGACGAGTGGAGGAGCCTTCCTCATTTACCGCCCGGAGACACAGATGAACCCTCAACGTCTCAAGAATCCTTGTCAACCAAGGCCATTTAAACACCGAACTTCCGGTGTTTTTTGAAAGAGCTAAAATGCATTTTTTTCATTAAAAGTCTCAAGCTTCCTGCCAATTGCCAACTAGGAAGAAAACAAACTAACTGTCATTTCTTGGAATGCCAGCAATAAATGGAAATTCCACAAAAATATCTATGTCCCCACTGGGATTATGGCACCAAAACAACATCCGCTATTTATTCTCGGGACAATTTGTACCTTGCTAGAAAATGACACAGGGTCTCCCTCGCTCTCTTCTGTATTATTTAACTCGGAGGGATATAAAGTTCATCACCTCTCCATTTGAACTCGGTTCCTGTCGTTGTCACACATGGTGTCATCAGCGGGAAGCTCACAAATGTTTGTAATTAAAAAACAACTTTACTGCCAGGCACATGTACAGTCTGTCTATAGGAAGAGATTTTTTCACCATATGAGCACTCAGGCTCTAGCACGAAATCTGGAAAATTAAGTGAAAAATGTGTGTATTGTTTTTGTGAAGGCCTGTCAGTGGCTTGAAGTGAGTCCGCACGATTGTGGTTGTGGACACATGGCTTTGAATCCCCGATCTCTCATTTACTGAGCATTCACGCTCCTTTCATATATAAATATTCGGCTTGGCAAATCTGATTTCTTTTACCACCAATCCCTGTGATTCATTTTCTGCAACTATGTGGTGTGGGCCCCCTGCGGAAAGCCTGATATCGTCCTCCTGCTGCTCTGTCCACCTGTTTAGAATTTACATCCAAAATTCATCTAAAACATACCATATTCCCCCTGGAGAATAGCGAGTTAATATATTTACAAATTCCAGATGAACTAGATATGTTCTGAGGGCTTTGCAATTTCATGTTTTGGAAACTGTGCTTTGATGGAGCTGGCAATGTCTACTTTCCAGAGTAAAATCAAAGCAGAACCCCCTCCTAAAATAAAGCCCAAATGAAACAACACACCGAAAAGAATTCCTCCTATGCACGTTTCAGGAAACATTTCTCCCCCCTTTCACCATGGCGTTCAACATGCCAGAACCAGACACAAATGATTATATGCGTTTTAGGTTAGATTTTTCTTAATAAAAACAGACAGAATTAATTTTCATGGGAATTATGCAATTTTTCTGAAGTTCTGGGCTACCTGGCTCCTCAGGCAACTCTCCATACATCACAGCTCAGAGCTCAACTTCCTTCTTCCTTCTTCCTGGTAAATTGCATTAGCATAGATTACCTTGGAGTGAGCATTGTATGGGCTTCTTTAATCAACGCCAGGACACTCTGCGTGCTTGTAAGGTTATTCATAAGTTTCTCTGTTCTGTTTCTCGAAATATTTTTGATTGAGAGACCCAAGTAGGGGGCAAGATGGCAGAGTTTCTTTAATTTAATATGCTCCTGCTAGAAAGCTCCAGCTTCTGGAGAGAATTCTGAAAAACAGATGTCTGCCTTCCAAAGTGAAAAACATGCGTCTGTTTCTTAAATGTCAAAACAATAACAGTAAAGTTCCAGCAGACACATGTAAAGGTTCGAGTGGGTGTTCTACCACCGCAGAGCTGGGCCTTATTTTTAGACAGCTGAGAAATCCCCCAAGAAGGCACATACATTATCTTCCCTGCGCACGTGTGCAGTACAGGGAGAGGGCCAGAAAAAAGAAAACTGAGAATGAGGTGGACAGGCAGACATTGCAATTTATGGAAGAGGAGTTTAGTTGTTGGCTTGGGTAATACAGGTTTGTGATGCAATTATGACTATCTCTTTAAATAGCCCCCCCGCCCCCCCCCCCGGTTTCCTTTCCATCACTCCATTTTAGACTTACCTGAATTCATTTAGTCACAGTTCCCCTATCTCTCCATCAGTACATCGTTTGGTGTCTGTTACCTGTGTATCAGCTTGTTTTCTTCCGAATGCCTGCATTTACGGAATGTGGTCAGGAACTGATAGGGTCCAGAATAAACTGGGTTGATTATTTCTTCCTGTGCAGTACACAAGCTGGCAGGAAGGGAATCCCACCTTTTTTCCTCTTCAAAAATAGTGTTTTCACTGTTATATAAGAGAGAGCAGATAAAAAGGAGGTTAGCTAGAGTGTCAATATTTCCTATACGGAATGATAAACATTTTAATGTAATTAAGAGTTAGGATTAATTTGTTAATCCTTATATTTTCCCTTGTCCATTTAAGAGATGTATCTCTAATTAAATTTCCCTTTGGCCACACTAATGAAAAGAATATCATCTAGAACTGTAGCCATAGTCAGCATGTGTGGGCAGTAGCGATAAGGCTGGGTAATTGCAGGATTAATAATTGGCTTTTTATTGAGGCTGAAAGCTATGCACTGTATAGAAACTCGCTGAATTACTCGAAATCACATCTATAGACTCTTTGCTTTGTGCTGTTTGCTTTGTACTGCTTCTTCTAATAGCTCCCTTTTCCCTTTTTTGTGTTTCTCTGATTTTTGCAAGCAGGGTAACAATCATGCTACGGCTACTCAATTGTTTCCAGGTCATTCTCTTATTATTGGTTTTACATAATCCCCATAAGCAAGAAGTGCAATTTACACTGCAGCGGTAGTTCTGTGATTAAGAATACTGACTTTTAATATCTCCAACTCAGGTTCCTTATTTATAGTGCAGACCAAGGAGTAATTGCTAATGTGGCGAGTAGACAGGCATCCCTTTCAAATCTTGCAGGGATGAGAAATAATCTTACAACCACGCTCAGAGCTTGTTATCAGGCTGCTAATATATACAGTAGTACAATTTTGTATCTTTTCCTTGATGGAACTGAGATGGGGTTTGCGAGGGGTGGTGTCACTAGGAACCATCATCTATCTACTCCCTTCCCCTTCCGAAATATGGAAACAAAACCTTTATGGCTTGGTACAAACTCTTTCTTAGAAGACCCTATTGACCTGGTCATCAGTCAGGTCACTTTACAGCAATATCAGAGTGTGCTGGAAACACCCCGCTGCCGGGCGGTGGAGAGAATGCCCTCCTGAAAAGAAGCTGTTTGTGACGGCGTGCACACGATACTCTTCAAATACTGGGAACAATAAAAACTAAATGGACGGTTGGTGCTACGATGCTGTCTTGCACGAGAAAATGAGGGAACTTGCCCCTCCTTCCATCTTTTGCTCTGTGAACCTGCAAACATAGAAATGCCCATGGAATGTTTCTCGGTGGACTTCACTGCTGCTTTGGGTGACAAAGGCGTCTATGTTCTGCGTAACACGCTCTATTCTCTTGACTTCAGTAGTCATTATCCAGTTATCTGAAGACCGAAAATGGGTAATATGGTTAGGGTGGAAACAAAATCCCCAGAAACTCCCAAGCCCTACCAAGTTTTTTCTTTTTTTTAAAAGAAAAAGACTGGTGTGTGGTAATTTCTATACAAAAACCCTGATTATGAAAGATGATAAAGTAGACTGTGTCTATGAGAATTAATTATCAGCTGTAACCAACTGAGTCAACTCTTCATCTGGTTAGTTGTGACCAGTGCCCGTTCTTCTTCTGGTGGTTCAAGTCATAAAGCTTTTAGGATCTATGATTCTTTGCAGGCTCTGCTTTTGTTAATATTTGTGGAGCCCTAAAATACTGAATGGCTTCCTTGAGAACTTTAGGTGTATTATTATTCTTATTTTGGGCGGCTTAATCATTTAATATTCCTTGGCTATCTTCACATATTAATATTTATTAGCATTATCTACTTAGAGCTTTATTTCATACTTGGGGGATACATTTCCTAACATCATTTACATAGTTAGTGCTCATGATTTCCAATGCACTTAGCAAAAGAGAAGATTAATCTCTGTAAGTAAAATGTAAACTAAGTACAGTTAAAAATGAGGTGCCGAAATTCAAGGGCAAGTGAAGTGCATGAGGTTCTTTCAAACCACAGATTAACAAAGTATGTTTTTATGCATCGTACTTTGACAACAGTTTGACTTTAAAAAATCCTGTTTGGACCCTTCATGTAAGTGCAACACAGAAGTTTCTTTTGTTTGTATAATCTTTGCTCGTGGTTTACCCTGATGAAAGGAATGGTCTTCAAAGATTATTTGCTGCAAATTTCCATAAAGAATGTGATTTATCCTGCACTGTGTGTCCATTAACTATTACTGTGTTCAATCTGTCAGCTCTTCAACAATCTTTTCCTTAAATTTGTATGCAAAGCTTGTAAAAAACATCTTATTGACTCTTTTATTATTCAGCATGTTAATTTAATATTTTTTTGAAAGCTAATAAAACCTAAACGCCGAAGGAAAATGGAACTGTTTACAATTCAGTGAGACTGAAATATATCAAATTTAAAATTTTTTCAGAGTGTAGGAGATCATTTATTAATATAAATGTTTAAAGATGATCCATGGAGGGAGAAGGAGAAGGACACTTCGCAATCATAGTTCTCTTTGTGGTGGCAGGAAGTAACTTAAAAAACACTAAGTTATTAAAGGAGAGAATTAAACAACCAAGGTGGACCTGTGCATTACAGATGCTGAAGATGATTATATCCAGAGCTATAGGTTATCCTAGGACAAGAGTGGGAAGTCTGGGGGCGCCTGGGTGGCACAGCGGTTAAGCGTCTGCCTTCCGCTCAGGGCGTGATCCCGGCGTTCTGGGATCGAGCCCCACATCAGGCTCCTCCGCTGGAAGCCTGCTTCTTCCTCTCCCACTCCCCCTGCTTGTGTTCCCTCTCTCGCTGGCTGTCTCTATCTCTGTCGAATAAATAAAATCTTTAAAAAAAAAAAAAAAAGAGTGGGAAGTCTGCTTTCTTAGAGCCTTTAATTCTATGAGCAGAATTGTTAGATCTAACTGTAGACTGACAAGGTGATTCTAAACGTACACAGGCATGCACACACAAACACACATTTGTGAGTGATGGCGGGGGTGGTGTTGGAATTGGTGTACTTCATTGCTTTTAAACTCATCTCATGAGAAGAACAATTGCCAGGTCTGATATTGTCAAAGGAGCTAGATGCAGTTATGGAAGTAATGGCTGGCATGGTCATCTGATTATTTAGAACTTGCGTGATATAAAAATATGCAGGCATTTTTTTAGGTGTGCCGTATGTCTAAAACTGAAACACATAAATACACACCCATGCACCTGCATGCACCCCCCCACACACACCCCACCAGATAAATAAAGAAACATAACCAAACAAGGGCAAAACAACAAACATAAACACAAGACAGCCAATGGGTCAACATACTTTTTATTTGACTAGAATTTGTTTAACGGTGTTAATAACATTAAAGTCATGATGTCTATTATTGTACCAGCCCTTTTGCTTGACATAGAGAAAAACGGTTCCACAAATTATGCAGTATTACCAGTAATTTCAATCATCTATGCCTTGAGTAGTGTAATCCATAGCTGTTGCTGGGGAAAAAAATTCTAAGTCAAGGGCTCTGTAATTCAATGATATGAACAGCGTTGTTAAAAAATGCTGAACAGAGAAAACGACTAATAAAAGAATGGTGCCCAGAAGGATTTTTATGGGTTGTCTTCCCAGAATAAATAAATCAAATATAAATTAAGAAGAACAGAAAGATAGATTTTACCAGGACTTTAGGTGAAGAGGTTTGAAGAAAATAATCAGTTAATTGGCTCAGAAGAATGTTGTTACGTTTGGTGATGGAATAAGTTGTAGAGGGATGGTCAATAAGTAAGAGACTATTAAAGACAGGAGCAGATGAGTGTTTATTTAGAAAGCAATCTAATTCCAGCTTTTAAAAAAGTGGTTTCAGTTTTATTTTGGAGGTGATTGTGAAGAGTACAGACTCCTGAAGAAACAGTATCAGAGCAAAGGTAAGAGAGGTTCAGCGCAGTTCTGGGTAGCATACCATAAAAGAGAGAGATTGTAGAAAATTCTACAGACAGAAAAACATTAATTTCAACTTATGCTAATTATTCTATATTTTTTATGGAGAGGGAGATCATTGAAGAATACAGATGTTAAGGAGGTTATTATAGGTCCAGAGATGATGTCGTTATAGCGTAAACTGTGACTCTGGCAGACCGGAAACCATAGATTATTGCAAGAAAACATAGATTATTGCAAGAATCTGGGCGTCCAGGAGACTAAAAATAATTTCTAAGGGTTTTTTTAGATTTAAAATTTTATGACAGATGAGCTAGTAATATTACAAATAATGGATCTGTGCATATTTCGCCATATTGGGTTACTTTTGTGGAGTGTTAGGGATGGTTTCAGTATTTTGGGACTCCTTGGGTCAAAGAACTTGGTAGCTCCATTGACCACGGGGAAGCTGTGGCCTTCTTCAATTCATTTCAGTAGGCTTATTCTTTTCCTTGTTTTTGTTTTGTGTGTGTGTATTTGTTGAATTGTTTTACTCTCCACATTTCTTTTGAGAATGAAACTTTCAGCTCCCAAATAGCATATTCATATGAGAAGGGAAGGAAATATGGTGAAATTTGACAAAATTATAGAAGCCAACTCATTTTGCTTTCAATGTTCCTGCGGTATTACATTTTTTTTTTTTAAGAGAGAGGGAAAGAGAGGTGGGGGAGGGGCAGAGGGAGAGGGAGAGAGAAAATCCACTGGGTGTGGAGCCTGACAGGGGGCTTGATCTCACAACCCTGAGATCATGACCTGAGCCAAAATCAAGAGTCAGACGCTTCACTTACTGAATCACCCAGGCATCCCCCTGTGGTATTACATTTTTATGAATGAAAGGGGAAGTAGTAGATTTTGTTGATATGATATCAAGGTATTTAAAACAGACCTGATGGAACTTAACTTGAATCCTTATAGGTTCTGAAGGGAAATCGCAGTAAGACTTTCAGTCACAATAACCAACTAACTAGAAAGCCAGAGGCAAAGGAAATCCACAGCCAACTGACTAGGTTAAGTTTTTAATTATGAAACTGCTACAGAAATAACATTCCTTTCAGAGGTTTGCTAATAGTAATTAAAAAAGAGATTTTACTTCTTTAACATTAATGGCAAAGTTTATCTTAATGGAGTCTGTAGGCATTTTATTTTCCATTGATAACACCTATGCTGACCCAACTGTTTAGTGTATCTGTAGCATCTCAAAGAAACAGAGATACTGAATTAATAGTCACTGTTCTGGATATCGGCTCGATGCCCTGGCAAACAGGAGTGTGTATGTGTGTGTGTGTGTGTGTGTGTGTGTGTGCGCGTGCGCACACACCTGTACACGGTTTTCTCTATGCTCCTCCTCATTTCACCTTAGAACAAAACTAGTCCCCTCTGATTCAAGGTAATTTTATTTGGAAGTCTTGCCCCAGACATGTATTATAAAGACACAGAGAGAACCCCGGATCTAATAGTTATCTATCATATGCACTCTCAAACCTTGCATATAATTTCTTGTGCCTGCTTTGTTTTTCTGCTATATTTCTTAGCATATGGACCAAGCATCAAATTTATGACAACCTTCACTCCAGGAGCAGCTTTCTGTCTTTATCTCTATCTTCCTTCTTCCTTCCTCCCAACACCCATCGTCCCCTCTAGCTTAGCGTGGTGTATAGTCCTCTCCATGTGCTTTCTGTACCAGTTAGCCCCTGTATTATAGTTATGGGCTGAGTTTTCTGGCTTTACGCTAGAGTAAAATGCCCTTAGAGTTAACTAATACAAGGGCACTTTACTTGCAATTAACAGAAGCAATACAAACCGGACTGAGGAAAATAGAGGATTCTAATGTAAAGATTGAGAAATGTTTAATGGAACCCAAGAGCTGGAGGACAACAAGTTTTCATCAAGAAAAACAGGCATAAGGATCTGAGACTCTAACTAAGGTCAACCGAGGTTTTTCTCGCCATTGTCTTTGTTTCTTTGTCTTCATTTACTTCAGTATTTACTCTCTTTGTCAAGTAGCTGTCCCCGATTCTATCCTCATGACAAAATACAATATGGCTGGGGTGCCTGGGTGGCACAGCGGTAAAGCGTCTGCCTTCGGTTCAGGGCGTCATCCCAGTGTTATGGGATCGAGCCCCATGTCAGGCTCCTCCGCTGGGAGCCTGCTTCTTCCTCTCCCACTCCCCCTGCTTGTGCTCCCTCTCTCGCTGGCTGTGTCTATCTCTGTCAAATAAATAAATAAAATCTTAAAAAAAAATACAATATGGCTAACCTGGAGCTCAAGAGTCTACACATTATAATTCCAGCTACATGGAGAAAGCCTCTGAACTCCCTTCCCAAATTTGCTGGGGAGAGAATTTGATGATTCCAGCTTGGACTGAGAACTCACCGATACTCTAAACAGCAAGACTTAGGGAGCAGAGTCAAAACATAAATATGACTGCTGAGTGACCACTATTAACAGTAAAGGTTGGACAGAATCTTTTTATTAGAGTCCAGAGACAATATTTTATCTTTAACCCCCCAGCTGGCATATACCTTTCAAACGTTTTGAATTAAATGAATCAACTCTCTCTTACATTCACTAGTATTTGTATTCCTGAATTAGAATTTCTCAGGTTTTAATTTCTTTGTCATACATGTGCTCACTTTAGGACTGGGATAAATGTGTTATTAGCTCTTTCTATCCGGATAGAGGAATGGCCCAATTTTTCCTCTCAGACTTGCAGCCTTTTTTGCATTCTGTTTTTTCAGATATGTTTACCTGAAAATGTAAGTGACATTCCAGTATTTTCTACTTTGAAATTCCAGCTGTCCTTGAAAGGTCTGTAGCTGCCATTTTAGTGGTTTGGGCAATTTTTTCTTTCTTTCTTTCTTGCTTTCTTGCTTTCTTCTTTCTTTTTTTTTTTTCTGATAAGTAGCAACAACATTATTGTCATAGACATTGATCCATCAGTATTACCAACATTTTCTTAGAAAATTCACCCTCTAGGGGCACCTGGGTGGCACAGCGGTTAAGCGTCTGCCTTCGGCTCAGGGCGTGATCCCGGCGTTATGGGATCGAGCCCCACATCAGGCTCCTCCGCTATGGGCCTGCTTCTTCCTCTCCCACTCCCCCTGCTTGTGTTCTCTCTCTCGCTGGCTGTCTCTATCTCTGTCGAATAAATAAATAAATAAATCTTTAAAAAAAAAAAAAGAAAATTCACCCTCTAGTTTATACATCCTTACATTTTTATCAGGCAATCCTTGCAACTAGTACATGGTTACATCAAATTTATAAATTTAGAATAATACTAGAGAGAGAGGTCTGTAATATTATTAGAGATCTAATAATAAGAGAGCTTCTAAGAAAACTATTAAGAAGTATCTGGGAACTATGTGAAGATAAAGAATAATTAGAAATAATATTGCAAAAAGTCACACTGTAAGCATATTATATTAAATTTGGGCACCAATCTAGATGACTAAGTTGTAATTATTTTTAAATAGTCTTTACAATTCTAAGCTTTACAAGATTTGCATAAATAAATTCTGTGAATTTGAGGAATTTCTGTGGCTAAGACTGAAAACTTCAAAATTGTTAAGTTTTATTTACTAATACCAGCAAAGATGCATAGTCCTAATATTAAAGGGCAGTCTACCTCATCCCCAAATTTTTCATCTGAAGCTTAATATCATAGGAATGTATTTAAAGGTCACATTAGCTTGTATTCCCTTGGCTTCCACCCTATTGAATCATGTAGGAAATTAGGGCAGAGTTGATTTCCTGTAGCTTATGAACAGTCAAAATACACAGCCTGTGCAGATGGTGTTAGCTTGCTATTTAAAAAATCCGCTACTCATTTAGACTGAGTCATCAACTCAGGAACCACACCCAGATCCCAGCACCCACTGTAGAAAGACACATTCAAGGACATGAACAATCCATCTATTGTTTTACAGAAGCACTTTTTTTTAAGTCCTAAGAGTAAGGCATCATAATTAACAAGGGCAGTGGAAAGTATGTTTCAGTATTAATATCTCATGCACCAGGGAATTAAGGTTCTTAATTCTCACTTAAAAAGAAATGGCCAGATTTCTCCCCACACATATAACCACATGTGAAAAGGAAAAAAGAAGTCTGAGGTAATTATAACTTTCATGTGCTCTCCAACTCCAAACTTTGTTTTATCCTCTGAGGAAAATCAGGTGTCAGTCTTTGTATTTCTATTCAAATTGCCTGAAATATTTAGAATTTTGAGTTACCTCAGTTCTTCTTGGTAAAGCTCTAGAAATCAAAGAGACCGTATAATTGGACAAAGTGACAACTTCACAAATTTTATATTACTTGGTGAAAAGTGAATTCTGATCTGCTCCTGCTTTTGCCTGGGTGCCCCTGTCCTGCCTACACTAAGGAGTATCTAAAGACAAAACGGAGGGAATAGTAAGTACAAGTTCTAGAATAAGAGTAGGCAAGATCAGAGCATAGATAGAAACGGAAGCATGAAGGGGCTTGATGGCCATGGTGAGACATTGGTACTTTATCAGCAATGGGCAGTATTAGAGCAGGAGAGAGATATAATCTGATGTGTGTGTGGTGAAATTATGTTTGGTTTAAGTCAAATTGAGGGCGGTAGGAAGTGGGAGTAATTGATATAATAAAATTGATAAAGGACGGACGGTGATTTAGACTAGGATAGTAGCAATAGATGAGAGACGCAAATAGGTTGAAAATATACTTTGGAGGCAAAGTGAATATGACCTCTATTATTAAGTCAGACCATGAGGTAAGTGGCAACTACTCGTTATCTTTATATAATAGATAATTAACATATATTTAATAAAAACTTTTTTAACGACTAATTACACGGGATAAAATTTAAAAAATTTCCTCATCAGATCTCACTAAGTCTCTGAACCTAAGTCGGGTTCATTGGGCTCACCTTTAAAAGTATCTTTTCATTCTTCTGAATCCAGCTGTACTAGACTTTTCCTAATTACCGAATCTGCCATTCTATTAGCCTCAGCATCTTTGCACACGATGTATTTCGGTATGGAACATCTTCCCTTCTCTTCTGCTAAGTAATTCATTCTTCTACTGATTTTATTCTAAAAACCTTAAATGTCATTTCCTACTAAAACTTCCCTAAGATTGTTTTTTATATCTTTACACTACACCTTGTATTTCTTCACGGCCCTTATCATTCATGACTTCTCCAGGAGTTCATACTATATCTAGATATATATAAATAGATATTTGCCATTTTTGCTTCCTTAGTTCCTAGCCTAGTACCTAGAATGTAGTGGGAATTCAATAAATATTTTGGCTAAATAATTGTACATATCCTTCTTTTAGTGAATCACAATATACATTAGTCTATTAAAGGATGAAAGTTGTCATGCATTTACACACACACACACCCCTATACATATATGAGACACACACACAACTATCTTTGTTTAAACCAACATCTCTTGGTGTTTTGTGTTCATGGAGTTCTTTTTTTCACATTGCCTATTATTTTGTAATGGGAAAGTAAAACATACTTGGATAAATGCCACGTTAGATTATGAGTTTAGAGAGAATTCTTATTTTCTACACAGTTTTAACCAGTTAATATTAAAGTTTGTTATTTCAATTTTCCATGACCTTGGAGAGATTATTTTAACCTCCCTATGCCATAGTTTCCTCTGGCAAAATGAGGATAATATCAATAATTCTTTCATTGAACTGTGAGCGTAAGTGAGCTCACACATATATGAACAGAGTTTAGAATGGTGCCCTGCACACAGGAAGTGCTCATTAGACATGAAGTATTTTTATAATAAGTAATTTGCTACAATCTAATTGTATCTTTGGGGGGATGAGATCTTAAATTATAAATAAACCTATAATCCAGTTTCCCTTGAAATGTGTTTTCTAAAAAACAGTTTCATAGCAAAACATAGAAAACCTCGAATACTGTTTAAATTCCAATTCTCTTTCTTTTCTTCCAAATTATTTTTGTCAAACAATTTTTGATTTGCTTCAATTCCTGTAGAATCTAAGATGCATACATAGCAATGTGCTAAAATACATATTTTTTGGTTACCGACATTACAGTTGTATAAATTATGAGACTAATATAATATTTGATGTGGGAAAACATCAGAAAATGTATCCGTAAAAAAAAACCTGACTAGTATGGATTTTAATAACATAAAACTGCTGAGGTTTTCATAAAATGAACTTGGAAGTTTTACTTATTCATTTACTCTGGTAGCACTTTGCCTAGTTTAATTAAGCATTACAATTACCATCTATTTTCTAAGTTTGCAGTGATTCATAAATTAATAACGTTAATGATAGCAAGGGAAAAGTAATAATGAAAACATATTCACATTTATTAAATGCCTATATTGTGTTGTATAAAATACAGCCTCTATTCTGCTTTGACTACTATTTGTTCCCACAACCTCCTTGAGGTTCATTTTCATTTTTCTAACACTTTCTTTCCTGTAGTTTAACATGTTTATTTCTTATCAGTTTTAGCACTTATTTCTCTTGCTAAGTCTCCATCCTGCCTCAAAACTTTGCAATTCCAGCGGGGTAGAGTTGAAAATATGGGGCTTAGCTCTTGTCTGAAAAGGCAATATAATTTACAATCCGGAATCATCCAATTATCTCTGGAAAGCAAATAAACTGATTCTCTTCTTCTTTTGGACCCAGCATTATATAATAAACATTGAAGGCCTTTCTTTTTATGCTTATTTCTACAATTTTCATGAAAGAACATGTCCTAATGCACCTTTCTTTAATCTTACCACACTAAACCATCACAACTGAAAATGCATTCGATCCTTTTCCAGTGAGAGACAGCCCAACCACTACAATAAATCCCCCGAGAACCGAACAGTTTTTGTGTTTCTTTCGTTTCAAAGTGAATGTTTTGCTCAGAGGAAATTTTGTTTTGCTTCTGTTGATCCATAGAGGGGGATGCTGGCAGAGATCTGACATGTAAAGAAACCTGTATTGGTTTGGTAGGGCTGCCATAACAAATACCACTGACTGGGTGGCTGAAAGCAGCAGAGTTTACTCTCACATTTCCGGAAGCTAGAAGTCTGGGATCAAGATGTCAGCAGGGCCGTGCTCTCTGAAGTTTCTAGGGAAGAATCCCTTTCATGCCTTTCTCTCAAATTCTGGTGGTTGCCAGCAATTCTTGGCGCTCCTTGGCTGTAGACACATCAGTGTCTGTCTCCATCCTCCTATGCTGTTCGCTTTTGGGTCTGTGTTCCCACAAAGGACAACCACTCCTCTGTCTCCTCTACGCTTATCATTACGCTCACAGCACTACTGGGCCACCCAGCGCACATATGCGTACGTGCGTGCGTGGCGGAAGGCAGTCCCAAACCAACTAATTCTCAGATTCTTTGGACACCAGCTGGGCGTCCTACAATGTAAGTGAATTCTACACTATCTATTTGGAGATAGCATCAGATCTCACAGGGTAAGGGCTCAGTCCCACAGACCGCCCTTTCCCCTTTCCCACTTCAGATCCAGTTGTAAATCTAGGTTGTTACCTGTACTTCTGACTGTCGGCTATGCATCATAGGTTCCTACGACCCCTTCCTCAGGTTCAATTAATATGCTAGACCAGCTCACAGAATTGAGGAAAACAGTTAGCTTACTCAATTACTGGTTTATTATAAAAGGAAGTAACTTAGGAACAACCAGATGGAAGAGGTGCACAGGGCTAGGTGCGTGGGAAGGGGGCTTAGAGCTTCCATGCCCTCTCTGCGCTCCCCGCTGTCCCAGCACCCTCACCAACCCAGAAATTCTCCAAACCCTCTTCTTTTGGGATTTTTACGGCAGCTTCATTCCTCAGGCATGATTGATTAAATCATTGGTCATTGGTGATTAAGTCAACCTCCAGTCCCTCTCCCCAACTCTAGGGGTGGAGCTAAAAGTTCCGACCTCTAAATACCCAGTTGGTTCTCCTGGCAACCAGCCCCAACTTTAGGAGATTTGTAAAAGTTACACCACATAAACACAGTAACATAAACTCCGGTGAAGTTGAAAGGGGCTTATTATATGAAAAATAGACGCTCATTTATTTTTTATTGCTCTGGAGCTATTTTAGGAACTGGAAACAAAGCTAAGTATTATTACAGAAGATGCCTCTATAGTTCTTATATAGGGATTACAGTGTTTTAGGAACTACATGTCAGCAACAGTAGAGGATGACCAAATACATATTTTGTTGCCCTTGAAAATAAAACAACCAGTTATTTTACCAGCAAACTGGGTTTATTGGGAAATGGCAGTGGGATTGCAATTTGAGACATGCACGCTATGGCAAAGCCTAGGCAAATCCAGAAAACACAGGAGAGGAATATTACTTTATAGAGAAAAAGGAGAAAGTTGGAAGAGCCTGCTTTGAACGAAAATCTATTGGAAGAAAGTGAGAGTGCAGGTGGTGACGGTTCCTGATTGGCTGAGTTGTGGCGGTTTCTCATTGGCTAGCCTGCACAGGCATGGGCATAACTTCCTTCCAACTGCCAGTGTAGGAAAGTAGGCTTCTGCCTATCAGGGATGAATTGGTAGGGTGAGAGAGCACCTCCTGTCGGCCTCCTAAATAACTCTATTTTAAGTGAGATTGACTTTAGTTTCACAATTTCTCATTACAAGTCAAAACATTACACTTTCTGCGTTCATATTTTCTTATTAAGATACTAGTCACATTGGATTTATGGCCTACCCTAATCCAGTATGATCTTGTTCTAATTACTAATTAGTGCGACCTTATAATTGAGAGTACAATATTCAACTAAGTACACAAATCCAAATTCAGAATAATCTAAGGGACTCTAAGGCATTGTTCCAATGAGGGTATATTTCTGCCTCCTTCAATTAATCAAACCGACACCAGATGTTCTGCAAGTTTTTTGACATATAAGTAACTTAGAATTGGTTTCTATTCCAAGAAAATAAAAACCTTGGCAATCAAAGTAACCAGGTCAGTGTGGAAGGGAAATACATGTTGTTTAGTCTGTGCATTGCCCTTTTTTTTGCAATGTTGCTTTGTGGTGTGCCCTTTTAACAATTAATTGGTCACCTTGTTGAGTGAAGAGGATGACAACATTCAGAGAGTATGTGCCTGGTCACCTGATTCCTAGGAGCTTCTTTAATGATAATGGGGGATGTGGGTGAAAAGGATTTGATGAGTGATCACATCAAACAGTCCTGTTCAAACTCCAGACTTACTCCACGAGGTTCAGTTTCCCATTCCCAAGTCTTGTGACTAATCCCCCAATCTTGCTTATTCCAAGATTGTTAACATCGAATAGAGCATGGTCATCTCACTTCTCAGTAAAGTAGAAAACAAATGAACCCACAGATGTATGTCCACTGCAAGACTATCACTTGCCATAGTCCTTAGAGGCCATTCCTTGGTGAAGTCGCAAGATCTAAACAGCATACTTCCAATCAGAGTTGGTGTCATTTATTGGGCCTTTTGTAATTCTAGAGGTTTTTCACCCTCAATCATGCAGTCATAGGAAATTCTTCATGGAACCTTATTGTGGACCACGAGACAGGTGACAATAGGAAAACAGTAGCACATACATAGATTGAGCAACTTCCTCATTCACATTTCTGACTTCAGGGCTAACACGTTGTATTATTGGGAGTTGATCAGATAGTGCTTAGTTTATGATGGGCATTTGCTGGTGTCCTTGATGGGGTTCGGGATATGCTATTTCAAAGGATGGCATATTGTATAGCTTAAGCTGAAGGAGTTTAAAACAAAACGAAACAGCGGAAGCAGGAAGGTCACTCTGATACTCACCCTCCACCACCCACCCTTCTTCCCTGAAACAAGTCATAAAACTCCCCTGTGAAAGGTGCTGTCTCTATACCAGGAAGGGAGAAGACATTCTCATCATCAGAGACAGGGAATTTGAGGCCAAGACATCTGTACAAACAAACCTTATTAAACTAACCCTTATCTTTTTAGTTACTTCTTCACCATTTACTATCTCTAGCCCAAACCCATTTGTCTTGACCATTCACAACTTTATTCTTGGTCTTTTTTTTTTTTTTTTAAGATTTTATTTATTTATTTGTCGGGAGGGGGGGAGAGAGTGAGCACAAGCAGGGAGAGCGGCAGGCAGAGGGAGAAGGAGGCTCCCCGCTGAACAGGGAGCCTGATACAGGGCTCCATCTCAGGACCTGGGGATCATGACCTGAGCCCAAGGCAGACGCATCACTGACTTAGCCACGCAGGTGTCCTGATTCTTGGTCTTAAAAGTATAAAAGCTTCCTGCTCTGGTCACTTCTTCAGGTCTTCATTGTCTTGTGAAGGCTCCCGTGTACATGTGAAACTTTAACAAACCGTGTATGCTTTTTCCCTGTTAATCTGTTTTTGTCAGTTTGATTTCCAGACCCAGCCAGGTACCCTGAGAGTCAAGGAAAACTTTCTCTCCTACATTTGTTATCAAACATTCAGTCTCCAAAAATTCTCAGTATCAAGCCAAGAGGTGTATATAAAAAAAAAAAGAAAAAAAAGATAAAAAGACAAAAGAATACCTTGGTGAAGACAGCATGCCTGTTTCTGTCTCTGCTCTGATCCAGTCGGTCACTCTCCCCTCATCTGCCAATCTTATCAATTATACTTTTCCTTCCAATTATTTACAATTTAATATAAGATAATTTACCTCTCATAATAGCAAGCGAGGGATTCTAATACGAAAATCGATACCAGAAGCTAAATATTTGGTAGGCACGTGGCTTCAGGTCAACAAAGGAAGGAGCAGAATATGAGCTAGCATTTCAGTCTTTCGGTTCACTTCAACCTGATAACCAATTCCAAATGCTCCACGTTTCCAAGGTGATGTTGCCCATGACCGACTCTTGCTGCTGATTTTGATATTCATTATGGTTATTTGGTAGCGATCGGAAACAAACTTCAGCATGCTTAAACAAATTTTAAGATAACTTAAGCTAAAAGAGTAATTTATGGGGAAAAAACTACACAGCTCACAGAGTTGCAGGAGGAACTGAAAAATCATATGTGTCTTTAGGCAAGACATCCAGGGACAGAATGAGCGAGCATGCAGTATCTACCTGGGAAAATTTGCAGAGGGGTATCTTTGGTTATGCGTCTTTAGGACCTGAATTAATGACTATCTTATGCAAGCCTCTGTCTCATTACATGTTTTCAAATTAACTCACAATCTTACTTCATCAACTCTGTGACAAATTTTCCATTATCCATGTATGATTAAAGTTCAGAAGGTTTCCATGGAATGTGCCTGATAAGGTTTTCTCAATGATATTTGTACATTCAATGGGTGAATTTATGAACATCTCTGATCCCTATTTTTAGACTCTGTGCCTACAAAAATAAAGGTGACATTTAATCATAGCCAATGTCATTTTACCTAGTATGCAGACATCTTATTTTATTAATATTATGCCAGATTTCTTCCCAGTAGTGATTATTTTGGAAATTTGTTGTTTTGTAAAATGTTACATTTCTCCATTCTACCATTGACAATGAAAACAAGATGGACATTTACATGAAACTGACATATCTAAATATACCCAGAGAGAAAAATATTCTTACAGTAATATTAATTCCACAAGCTTTAAGAAATGTATAATTTTACATTTTTATATAAAAGCTATATGGTAGATAAATCTAAGCCGTAATTTAAAATTTATTCCTTATGGAAAAGCTCAGGTTCTTATCAGTCAACTGATTCACCTTTCAGAAACTTTTTAAAAATGTGGTCAAAGTTTCTGTAATAAAATTTATAAATCATTTCTTCATTTTGAATACTGAAAATGAGATAATGGAAACTTGTCCCCTTTTGATTTAATTCTTTAAAAACTTCTGATAAAAAATGTGCTGATTCTTCCATAGAGGGATTAGCAACTTTTAAACTGAAAATTTAACAATCTCTCCTTTCCTAACCCCCACCAGATTAAATCTCTTCCAGTGGCTATTTATAAAAGGCAGATTACTGCAAATGCAAAGTACAATGGTCATCTACTTGCACCCAAATTATCTGGATATTTGCGAATGTAGACAAAATCTAAAGTATAACTGCTTCACAGTATTATTGTTGTCAATATTATTGTGTTCATCCACAGAAAGAACCAAAAGGCAATTTCTGATTAACAGGTTGATTTAATATACTTGGATTTCGACAGTAGAAATGTGTTCTACTGACTTTTTCAAGCAAGTAGGAACTTTTTTTAAAGTTCTTTTTATTTCATGTTCTAAGTTCTATGAAAGATAGTGTGACTGCTGATGGTGCTTAAATTACTTTAGAGAATAATTTAGGCATGAAGAACTTCCAAATAAAAAATTAAAGATGTTTGGGGTGCCTGGGTGGCTCAGTCAGTTAAGCAGCTGACTCCTGATTTCAGCTCAGGTCATGATCTCAGGGTCCTGAGATAGAGTCCCATGTCAGGCTCCCCGCTCAGTGGGGAGTCTGCTTGAGATTCCTTCCCTCTGCCCCTCCCTTCGCTCTCTCTCTCTCTCTCAAATAAAATAAATACATATTTTTAAAAAAATTAAAGATGTTTATTTTCTTTTATTCACTCAGTAATTCATCAGGCATTTATTGTATCATTAGACCTTTGTATCAGGCATTTGGCTAGAACTTGGGAGTCAAAGATTTTAAGAAAGGCTAATTAAATTTAATTTTTTATTTTAATTTATTTATTTTTATCTTTAGTAGCCCCAATGCAGGGCTTGAACTCTCTATCCTGAGATCAAGACCTGAACTGAGATCAAGGGTAGGCTGCTTAACTGACTGACCACCAGGTGCCCCTAAATATAATTTAATTAGAGAGATGGATTTTACCAAAACCTTTCAGTTTTCTCAGAAGTAAATCTAAATACTAGTTGATAAATATTCTTCCCAGGTACCACCATGGACTCAGAACAAAGACATAGGAATCTTCCTCTGAGATTTAATTATCATCATTTTAAAGGATATCAATAACTAAGTTTTAACATTAAAAGTCCTTTATCTGTTCATTTTTAGACATAATTAAACATTCAGTTGGAATTTATATATATAATTCCTATACATAGAAATTGTTTGTTCTAATGTGGATTTACAAACTGATTAATTTATCTATTTTGTTTCTATTAGAATATAGAAATGAGGACAGAAATAGGTTCTTTCCAGTGGGTATATTGTTTAAAATTTTTGTGTTAAAATCAATGTTTTTTTGAGTTAAAAAACTTATTAGAGCTTAACATCGTTAGATTCCACTTCTCCCCCCCCCCCCAACTTTTAGCTCTAGACAGAATGACTGTTAGCATTTTGTCATGGTTGACAATATTATTAGGGATTTTGGAATAACCTCAGGGGTTTGTACATATCAAAAACAGTAAATAAAAATATCTGTGAAACTCCATAAAAGAATTAAACCTATCTTTTTCTGAACATTTGAAACTTGGGTCTTACAGTGAAATTCAGATGAGAATATACATTGAGGCCTAAAAGCCTTCTAATACCTGCTGATGTTTTTTAGCGACTGGGAGCACTGAGGACCATGGTGAGACAGCTTCATCAATGGGGCCCAACGTGTTTCTTTCCAATTCCAGCATCCTACGTTTGGTTGAACCACATTTCTATGTTCTCACTATAGCTCTGCACATGTAAACTAAAACATTGTTTTTGCCTCTGACCTACACCCCCTCCTTTGCTTTTTTCCTTTGTCACCTGGGAATTTCCATGGTTTCCTATATTGAATGGGGCTCTAATTTCATAACTTGGGACACAAAAGGGATATAGCTTTTACGAATACACACGAGGTTACAGAGAAAAAGCTACAAGGAGTCTTATTTGCATAAAAAAACTCTATTATAAGGCCTCTTGGGAAAAATGATGAAGGTTATTTTGGGGTTGTTGCTCAGTTCCTCGGACAGGCAGGATTAATGTTCTGTAAAGAAAACAAGGCACAGGGCGAACGTCTGGAGCTTATACCCAAGAAAGAAAAGACATGCACTATGTCTAGAAAAACTATCATTAGTTGAGAGGAATGTCTTTTAAAAATCATATAATAGATTTCATGGAGAAAAAATGTTAAATGGTAATGAAGAATTTATTAAGAACAAACAAGTAATAATATAAGTATGATATATTGTTCCGTTAAACATTTACTCCAAATGTGCTCTTCAGAAGAGAGCATAGAAATCTTTCTTTAAACTCTTGGGTATTTCTCTTCCATAACTTTAAAAAATACACATATTTGTTCCTTAATCTGTTATTTTCACACCTGCAATGCAAGGTGAAGATTTGTTCACTCATTCAAGTCCTTATTTCTTCTTTTCCTGAATTCACTTTTGAAAGCTTTATTATTTTAAAATTCTTTTGTTGGCTAACTTAGTAAAATTGTATACTTGTATCTTTCTTTAAAATTCTTTAAAATTTCTTTCTTTAAAAATCTTTAGTGATAGTATTATTTTCTTTAATTTATATGCAATAAATTGCACCCATTTAAAGTGTAAAATCAAGATACAGAGCATTTTCAGAAATTTTGGTGGATTTTTTGTGGACCTTTGCAGACTATAAGTCCTTTCAACGCCTTTCCCAAAAATAATCTACTTTCTATCATTATACATCGGTTTTCATTGTCTTGAATTTTATACCACTGGAGTAATATAGCATGTGCTCATGTCTGGCTGCTTTTATTTAACAAAATGATTTTTAAATTCATTCATAATGTTGAGTGATTTAGTACTTCTTTCCTTTTTGTTGCTAAGTAGTATTCCATATGGCTATACTACGTTTTGTTTATCTTTTCATTTGTTCATGGACCCTTGAGTTGTTTAAGTGCTTGGCTATTAGTAATAATATAATAATTGGTATTAGTCTGAATGCCAATGAATAGAATTCCTGAGTTGTATGGTGGGGGTGTATTGGACTCAGGAAATTCCAAACTGTTATTTTAAGTGGTTATGCCATTTTCCCTTCGAGTAAGAATTCCAGTACCTTCACATTCTTACCAACTCTTGGTATTGTCAGTCTAATTCTAGCAATTCTAACAAGTTTGTAATCTCATTGTAATTTTAATTTCATTTTCCTAATTAATGATATTAAACCTCTTTTTAGGTGCTTCTTGATCATTCATATATTTTCTCTTCTGCAGTGTCTGTTTTACAATGCCCATTTTATTGAGTTATTTGTCTTAATTTTTGCATAATGAATTATTAATATATACTTGGTACAAGTTCTTTTTGAAGATATATGTATCAAAATATTAAGTAAATATAAAATAATAAGTATTAGAAATATTTCCATCATTTTGGGTCTTGCCTTGCATTTCCCTAAAAATATCTTTTAAAGAAATGTCTGTAATTTTGAGAAAATCCATTGTATTATTTTTCTTTCATTATTTGTGTATGTGTCTTAAGAAATATTAACCTACTGCAGGATTGCAAAGATTCTCTTCTAGAAGTTTTATACTTTTAGTTTTTATTATTAGGTTTATGATGTATTTTGAGTTAATGATTGACCACACAACTGTGGATCTATTCCTGGACTCTATTTTATTAAATTAATTCCTTTGTCTACCTAATTTCTAATACCAGAGTCTTGACTAGTGTATCTAGATAGATAGTAAATACTGAAACATGATAGCATCTCTATCATTATCCTTTCTCTTCAAAATTGTTTTGGATATTACAGATCATTTGTATTTTAATATATGTTTTAGATTCACCTTGGCCATTTGAATTTGAAAAAAATCACACTATGGTTTGAAAAGGATTGTGTTGAATCTAGAGCTCAAAGGGAATTGACACTTAGCAATATTGAATTTTCCAATTCATAAACATAACATAGTTCTTTATTCATTTTCAACATGTGCCTATATTTTGCATATTTTGCTAAAATGCTTCCATAATTATATGTTTGAATTTATTGTAAATTAAATCATATGTAAAAAATGAAACCTAGTATGGTGCATGGAGTATTATATCATTTAAATGATTTTAAAACATGAAAAACAACATTCATATATTTTAATTTATAATGAACATGTGGTAAATTTATTTTAAAAACATACATGGAAGTGATAGACACCAAATTCAGGACAGTGCTTACTCTTGGAAAGAGAAGATAGAGATAAAAACAGAAAGAAGTAGAGAAGATTTTAGCTATATTTTAATCTCATTTTCCTTTTAGATCTCGGTAGTATATATGACAAAATAAACACCTCCCATTGTTTTCAACAGCTTTCTGGATGTTTAAATACTTCATAATTGAAGTGAGAGAAAGAAGGTAGATTCCAGACATACTTAGGAGAAAGACTCAATAGCATGTGTTGTAGGAAGGAGGTCATTATCAATTGTATGACATTATATCCAGCTTTTAAAGATGAATGCATTTGAATACCAGCAGCTCTGTTGGTGGCAACTGGAATCTTATTATTTAAGCACTAAGGGTAAAAATGGCAATAAGATAATGGACCCAAGACTCAAGGTTGATTCCAAGTCTCTGTCCATTTAATTCCTGTGCCAACATGGCTGAATAAAACACACCATGGCTGTATAAAAACACACCATCATGCTGACAGGAGTCATTTTACGTTCATAACCTTAAGTAGGTCCTTCATGCTGCTTGATCTATTTCCTTAGTTTAATAACTCACCCTGCTGGCTTGTTCTGTTCAGAATTGCAAGATGCTAAATATAATCTACACCTGGATTCTCCAATGCCCATCT
The DNA here is from genome assembly GCF_023065955.2 of Ursus arctos. NCBI lineage: Eukaryota > Metazoa > Chordata > Mammalia > Carnivora > Ursidae > Ursus > Ursus arctos. The sequence continues at coordinate 41,092,377 of NW_026622786.1, read as the reverse complement.
CTCTCTCTCTCCTTTAAAGCTCTTCTCCCGTTCCTCTGAAAATCTTACCTAATTCAAGTCTTCTAAACAAATATTTTACCCTAATCTCACCTTTATTTTACCAAAACAAGAAAACAAACAAAAAACACATTACAGTAATCTTGTCTGAACTCCATTAACAAAACATTATTGTCTAACATAAGTTATATTTCTGCCATTCCTCCTTCTTTCTTTCTTTATTTGAGAGAGAGAGGGACAGTGTGAGAGAGAGAGCATGAGCAGAGGTGAGGAGCTGAGGGAAAGGGAGAAGCAGACTCCCCACTGAGCAGGGAGCCCTACAGGGGTCTTAGTCCCAGGACCCTGAGCACATGACCTGAGATGAAGGCAGATGCCTAACTGACTGAGCCACCCAGGCATCCCCCATTCTTGCTTCTGTTCAGTCTCAGTAGGAGAGATACCATCTTTGCTTCTCAAGACCAATCCCCTTTATCTGTGCTTTTGACTTCCAATCTCTCTTCCATAATTTCTTTTCATGAATTATTTTTTCTGAGTCCTTTTACTTTAATACTTTGTGTGTTGATTTATTACACACAACCTACAATTATTCCCAGCTTTACATTTTTTACAATTTGCGTCTCATCTAGATTTTCTCTGAAACTTCTTTTCTTCATGTGTAGACTTCTCATAGAATAGTCTTCTCTTTTATTTCCATTTGGTCACCTCCTGTTATTCCTAGGACAATTTCAGGTGGCTTTTTCTCTCCATCACCTCATTAAATTTCTTTAATAAAGGTACTCAATGACCTTCTAATTGCCATATCAAATGGAAGGGACCTTCTGGTCTTTACCTTATTCTATACAGTCTTATATGACATAGTTGACATTTCTTCTTGGACTCTTATGATTCTTCTTTGTCCAACTTCCTCTAGCTCTTAGGCCATTATTTTTCTAATAGCTTTGAAAATCCTTCTCCCTCCGTTTAACCATTATTTGATTATTGACTCATTATGTTTTTACTCCTTATGTTCTTCCTGGGCATTTCAATATGATTATCTAAAACTTACATGCTGTTGACTCTAAAGCCCAGATCTTTGAATTCTATCTAGGCTTCAGACTTATAATATATGCTTTAGTTTATATACAAAATGGTTTTTTGGATATTGCAATTGGACATCACATAAGAATGTCAAAATGAATTTTCTCACACTGCACTAGTCAGTTCTTCCCCAATTCCAGGCCCATAAGTCCTTCTCCTGTGCTTTCTATTACTTAGAGTACACCACTACCCACTTAATTGTCAAGATGCGAAACTGGGAATTTGTTTGGATTTTTCTCTCAATATTGGCAATTGTCAAGTGTTGCCCAACTTTGCTCCTCAACGTATTACAATTGCTCCTGTTTTCCTTGCCTCTGATGCTGCTGTAACACTCTAGTATCTGACCTGAATCTGTAAGAACCTATTGCCCCATGTTTTCCTCTTTTCTTTCTGCTAGCCATCTTTCACATGATCATCAAGATGATATGATCTACTAAGAACACAAATACAATAATAATTTCCCTTGAAATCTCTTAAATAGTTTCCCATTCACAATAGGCTATGTGGTCATCCTACATGGTGGCATTCACTATTCTCAATGCAATGCTAGTGTCTATTTTAATGGTTTCCATTTTTTGCCTCCAACATCAAACTGTAGCAAAATGAAAAATGGCTACTATTTCACAGGATGCTACATGTTGATACTTTTAAAAGAAAAATAGAGTATGTTACAACTTTTTAAAGTTTTATTTGAGAAAAATTGATCCAGATTGACCAGTGTCAAACAGGAAGTGGTTAGCACTCCGCCAAAAAGAACTTGGGAAAAGACTGATAGAGAAGAGGCAGAAGCAAAGCATAAAGTTATTTGGCTATAGCTTAAGAAGTTGCATTATTTGGCAACACCTAGTTGCCTATGGCTGTTGTCCTTAGGTTTTGATTTTTTTTGGCCTTTTTTAAAATAATTTTTATTTTGTTATATTAGTCACCATATAGTACATCCCCAGTTTTTGATGCAATGTTCCATGATTCCAATCTCGAGAATGTAGATTACGGGAGGTTAGGTTTTGATTTCTTAATCTTGATGCATTTTTAAGACTTATTTATTAATTTTGGAGAGAGAGAGCATGAGTGGGGTGGAAGGGGGCAGTGGGAGAGGGAGATAAAGAATCTCAAGCAGATTCCCCATTGAACACAGAGCCCAACTTGGGGCTCAATCTCACGACACTGAAATCACAAGCTGAGCCAAAACTAAGAGTTGGATGCTCAACCGACTGAGCCACCCAGGTGCTCCAATCTGGATGCATTTAGAAGCTTAGGCTTTGGTTTGCTTAGCAGGCTGCTAAGGTACTAAAAGCACCTCAGTCTGATGGCCTCCGTGTATAATAATGAACAATATGTACTTCAAGGCCTATGACCGCTTTCTCTCTCTCTCTTCGCTTACTTTTGCTTGTTTTCTCCTTTCTCTGACTTTTAACCTGAACAATGTTTATCCCTCCCTGAGAGCATCAAATTTTAAAAGAGATTTTCCCCTCTTTAAGTCATGACCCTTCTTTCTTTCTCCTCCCCCAAATTGTATCAGCGTTTCTCCTCTGCTGAATTATTGCATTCCTTGACTCTTTTTTTTTTTTAAAAGATTTTATTTATTTATTTGACAGAGAGAGAGACAGCCAGTGAGAGAGGGAACACAGCAGAGGGAGTGGGAGAGGAAGAAGCAGGCTCCCAGCGGAGGATCCTGATGTGGGGCTCGATCCCGGATCACCAGGATCACACCCTGAGCCGAAGGCAGACGCTTTAACGACTGCACTACCCAGGCACCCCCTTCCTTGACTCTTTTTATCATAATACTTATCCCATTGCCTTTATTTAATATCTTTACATATGCCTTCTGAATTAAACTCTCTAAGAGTAGAGATAAACTCTCATTCATCTTTTTAACCCAACATAAAGGCTATAAAGTAAAAATGAAGGATGCTTTTTGTGATAGGTGGAATTTCAATTTCCTCTTCAATTTTTGCACCCTCTGGTGTACATACCTTTTATAATCCTTTCCCATTGAGTCTGGATGGGACCATGAATATGATGGATTATCGCCCCCATGATTAGGTCCCAAATCAGTTGGGTTTTAATTAATCAAAAAAGAAGATTATTCTGGATGAGACTTACCTAATTTTGTGAACACTTACAAGGAACCGGGCTTTCCTAAAGTCAGAGAAATTTTCCTGCTGTCATTGAAAAAGGAAGCTCCATGAATTCTACAGCTGCAAGGAAATTAATTCTAGTAATAATCTTGTAAGCTTGGAAGAGTACACAGAAGAGAACTCAGCCCAAGACAACACTTTAATTATAGCTGCGTGAGACCTTGAGCCCAGGACCCAGCCAACTACGTTATACTTCTCAACCACAGAAACTCTGAGATAATAAATTTGTATTGTTTTAATGTGTTAAGTTTGTAACAATTTACTGCATAACACTAGAAAACTAATAGACCCTTTTAAAGGCTACTGTTAAAAGAGATATAATTTATTGAGTTGGTCAAAAGAACTGTAGTCACAGGAGAAGGCTCTCCCTTTATAGGATTTCTTGTGGTGGCCACGGCCATGATGGCACTTGCGGGAAAACTACCAGTGAATAACCAACAACGGTAGAATCATAGGTGGCCTGACGATTGATTTCCTTCCAGTGATGACTGAGTTAAGGAAAGCAATAGCAAGCTGAGACAGCAGCTAAGGAGTAAGAAAATAAGAAAGACACAGAGTTTGGAAACAGGAAGTACCTTTAACAGTAAGGTAGAGAGACCTAAAGCAAACAGCTTTACTACTTATCTTTAGGTTCCGGTTCGACCAAGGACCTTTTGAGTCTGGGAAAAAGTTACAGCACTTAATGATATTTTTACTCTAAGTATTATAGAGTAAGGCTTCAAGGAATAAGATATGAAAAAGTACTTTACCACATAAGGTAAGAAGTAAGAAAAAGTCTGGAGTTTGGGGTGTTATGAGCAAATAGGATGCTGTGCTGGAGTCTTCAGAAATTGATAGGAACATGTTACATTTAATTCAACTTATGAAATTTTGTTGCAAAGATACATAGGGAAGTAGGCTTAGAAAACAGAATCATTTATGTACCCTCAGCAAAGTTTTAAGGAGATCTGACAGGTTTTCAAGACAAAACAATTCTGCTTACTGTTATCCTGACTCAGCTTTGTTCTTCTAATTCTATTTTCTTACTCTCTCTGTTTTTAATATTTCCGTTTTCTTTGAAGTTGAATCCCCTAAATGTTAATGTTCTCCAAATGAATCTTCTAAACTGGGTAAATCATCATAATCCTATTATCTTTGCTAGTGATTGGGTTATGAAGGGTATAGGAGGATAAATGTTCTGGAGGGATTCTCGAAAGTTTTCCTTGCACTAAAGACAGTATAAGAAGAAATAGTATATTTACTTTTTTTTTTTTTTTTTTTGGTATTATTGGCTCTGGATTTTGCTTGTTAAACGACTGCATGCGTTTTGCTTCCAGCCTGAAAGCAAAGCCATGGACAGAGCATGATGCACTGGGAAGTGGAGCTGGAGCCTTAAAAGGTTTCCCCTACACCACACCTGCTTCTGGATTTCTTTATGGGAGAAAATGTAGTTTCCTTATTATTCAACCCAGTTTGGGACAAGGTATTTTATCAGCTGCAGTCAGAAAGCATCCAAAGTGATAACAGTCCAAATGTTTTTTGGCCTCTAAGCAACTTTACTATCTTTGGCTCTCTGTCTCATAATTAAAAGCCCCGAGAGAGAAGACATGATTTATTTACTAGTCAGTGTGTGGTACAGAGCACCTCTCACAGGCAAATTTTTGTACTTGGCAGGGTTCATCATAGGCCGCTGCCTCTGTATCCAGGTTGACAACAGAATTTGATCTCTGGAATAGTCAGGTGTAGCCAGATAGACAGAGTCTCATCACAATTCACAATAACTTCCATAAAGGACGAGCGTACACCTGCATTGCATTACAAAGGTGGACACTGGGAATGACAGGCTGTTTCAGATGTCATGGTGTGACCAGGAAAGATGCTTTGTAGGACAACCCAAGAAATCTGAAGATTAACTTCTCATTCAGTTGGTTTCTCTAGGTTAGCTTCAAATAAGAAACCTCCAAGTAAGATAAAGAAAAAAAAAAATGGTCTTACTCCACTGAGGCTTTAAGATAGACTTTAATGAAAAAGAGAAATCTCTTTAAAGTTTGTTTTGCCTTTGATCATAGGATGTCCCTTCAGATCAGCAATTGCATTAAAATCTATAGCAGCAGAGTAGATGGAAATGAGACGACCCGTGATGCTTGCATGTTTATTAAAATTAAGAGGGAAAACCTGCCAACCAATGTAAAATCAAATACAGCCCTCTATTATTATTCTCCAATATTTTCTCTCAGATTTTTCAAGAAAGCTAAATTGTTGAGCAATTTTCATCAATTGTACAGATATTTGTGCAAACTTCATATATTATCCTCAAAACTAAAAGCAACTCAAGTTTCTTCTCTAGAAACCAGGACTTTTTTAAAATATAAGAATAGAATAATATAGGAAGCTCATTTTCTGGATTATAGAACAGAGAAGGAGACCTGAGGCTAACCTAATCATCTGTGCGTCAGAATAAAATATTTCATGAAGCAACAGCTCTCTTTCTTTTTTCTCCTTCTTTTCTTGTTTTTTTTAGAGTGAATATACCTGACAGAATAATGACTTTGTGAATATGAATGAATTTCCGGTTGGCTGGTAAATAAAATCACTACAAAGTTCATCTGATAAATGATTATTCAAAACTCAAGAGATTTTTTATATAATAATAGAGCTCTGGTAAATAAGAGTCTGTTAAAAGAGTAGGTGTTTTCTACAGGAAAGTTCTCTGTTCGTGTGTTGTTTCCATTGTTTTCTGGCAAAATAAATGACCACCTGAATACTAAATAGTATCAATTTGGTCTGATGTTTTCTGACAGTTGTGTTTGAAAGAAACATTATGTAAACCCATGCGTGTCAGTGGGAGATGAGAAAAAAAAAAATCATGCTTAGGGCAATCTGATGGTATTCTCTAATATATAATGCTGTTTGTGTCTCTTCTTTGATTATCTTTATGTCCCAATTATTAGCAGCCATTAGTGCCCCCAGGATAAAGCAAAGCAAAGCAAAACAAAACAAAACAAAGACCTGTCAGTCTGCAACTGACAGATAGGTCTTTGAGGTTATAGATGGATTTATCGGTTCTCTGTTTCAAAATCTGTCAAAAAGACCTGAACAGTTTCCTGCCTGAAAGAGGCTGAGGACTGAGCACCTGGAGGCCTTCAATAATGACGATGGTAGGAAACCACGATAGTTTTGAAGTTAATTTTCAGTGTGAATTTATTGGGTACTCCGGCTCAGAAAGAAACTCCTCTGGTGAGACAAAGAAAAATATAACATTTCCCGAAAAGGTTACAAAATGTTTTGCTAGATTCTATTCATAAAGGGTATCAATCACCCTAAGAAATTAAGCCTCATTTGGGCTCCATTGAACAGTATGAAATAAGTATTGTTGCCCATTTTTTGTTTCAATTTTCATACTCCATTTTATAGCTCAAGGGACTAAAAAACAACTTTTTTTTCTTTTCCTTTTTTGGGGGGTATGGTAATATATGGTCCTCTCCTATTTCAAATATTATCTGATTTTATGATTTTGCTAAATGCAAATAGGATGTGTCATTCACAATTTCTAACTGAAACAAATCCCTGTTCATACCCACCCATAAGTAGTGTATTGTGGGCAGGCCTGGAGCTACCATTCTTTATTACTTTTTTTCCCAATAACATTCAGCTTCTATGTGCCAAGCAGGATGCTAGGAGCCAATGATTCAAAAGTGGTAGATATGCATGTGATCTCTTTATGTGTACTTTTTGGTGCTTAGACTCTTTTGAGGGGGGCCAGCAAATAACTAAATAGGCAATCATGACAGGGTACTAAGTGCCCATTTCTAGTTGAATTTACTGTGTGGTATTTTTCAAAGCACTTGAACTCTCAGAGACTCAGCTACTTCATCCATAAAGTGGAATTATAATTTATTGCCCAGGTGAGAACAATCAGTGTGGAGAACCGTAACATCTGTGATTCAACAAAATAATAATTTCTTGAAAGTTACTTAAAATAGGAAACATACCTTAACCCACCCCGGACCCCTCAAAACAAACATGGAAGCAAACGAACTCACAGATTCTAACGTTGCTCTCCCTTAACTTTTCCCCAGAGAAGGTCTGTTTGGCATATAGACATTTACAGCAAGGATGTGGCAGTTAGACCGGCAAAGCTATCGTGCCATAACATTTTGGCGTTACTGGATGACTCCATGATTACCCTGGTAGTAGCTGCTAATGGAAGCTAACATTTTCTCTTTTATGGATAAGCAAATGGTACACAGAAAAATGACAACATTTCTTGTAAGTTTCCAGGTATTTATATTCTTCTGAACAGATTCCATAAAGCCATGTAAAAATAACCAGGACGAAAATTAATAGAGTTCTCTTGGTCATGAATACCTTATGTAGCTTCCAAAATAGTATCTGGAAAGAAACAAAACTGACATACAAAAAAATTTGAATACACTTTCACAGAAGGTACTAGTAACTGACATTGGTGGATTTAACATTTTAGCACATGTCAAGTTTTGGTATCAGAGTTAGCAGAATATGGTACAAGTTCTCTGCATTTGCCATGTCTTCAAATAAAAGATAATCCATGTCTGACAACTGCCAATATGTTAACAGCATCTTCATCTTTTAAAATTTCTAATTTACATTTTCTTCCTATATTTAATTTAAACAGTATTCTGAGAACATGATTTAAAAAACCTGCTGCCACATAGGATAGAATATCACATAGCTGGAATAATTGACGTGGGTTGCAATATTACTGAGGCAGAAGAACACGGACTAATCAAAGTCGATTTTAAAGTTAATTTTAAAACTATATTAAGTATCTTAACAAAAGAATAAGATAACTCAAATCAGTAATGTGGTGTCATTATCACCACTATTATTATAGAAATAAAAAAACTGAAGGAGATGACAACTTAGGTCATTTCTAGTGATAATAGCTTTTGGTTGTTCTAACTTTCTCATAATGCTATAAATTAAACAAAATAATGTATATAACTGTGATTTGAAAATTATAGTGTTTTGTTTAAGTGTCCAGTTCAGGCCATCTGATGGTCAGTTCTTTCTTAGTTGATCAATTAAATAAAACAAGTGCTCAATTCAATCTTCAGATGCAGTTTTACTTCTTTCTCATGAAAGTGATTGTGCGTGTTACTGCACTGATTTTTAAGATATTGCAAGGGTACTACGATAACGCTGTTTTGGGGGTCAGAGCTGAGAGTCTTTGGCTAGAGTGTGAAGGAACCAAGCACCCCCACCCCTTAATGTTCTCTGGTAGACAAGCCTAGCTAGTACAGAACGGTTGGAGAATTCTTTGACCTATCACAGAATGCTCATTGGAACACATGCCTGGCCATATTTTTAAATTTACATGGGTTTATCGAATTGCATAGAAGAGAACTTGAATCATGTCCATTACTGCAGTTTTTGTAAGTATAAACTTATCCGAGGGAATGGACACCGCTAAAAGAAATGAAGCTGGCCAGAGAAACAACGGGACTTTTGAAAAAAATATCCTGAGTGCGGGGAGCCATCTGGCTGAGTGGACTAAGCTAGCAGCAGATCTGCTTGGGTGGAGGAGTGACGTTTCTAGGCACAGTGTCTCTGGGAGGCGAAGGCTGGAATAAAGGAACAACCCACCGCTCTGAGGAAAGAATTCCCCCTGAAAACAGCTGACAATCTAAATAGGATGGCAATTTCTAACCGACTGAGAAAAGAAAGAAACATAGAAGGATGGAGGTTTAGAGTAGGGAGAACATTGGGCCATGGTTATTTTGGAGTTATATTTGGGAATCTAGCCATACCACTCAGAGGATCATTTCATTAAACAAGCTATCAGTAACTTTCCTTCAGATGTATATAAACTAGAAAGATTAAAAAAAATGGTCATTCCTTAAGGGTCTACTTCGTAGCAGACATCTGTTTATGTGTTATGTCATTTACTCTATCAATGTATTTAACCAGTATGTGCCTATGACCCACTAGGCATATTGTTCAAGGCACTGGAAGTACAGCAATGACGGAGATAAGCGAGATTTTATTCTTGTGAGGTTTACAATCTAGTAAAGTTGAAATTAAAAAGAAAGAGGTAAATTAAGATCATTTTTGATGGCATAAGTGTTATGGAAAAATGATAATGTAATGCAGTAGAATGACTGGGGGATCTCTGATGAGGAGTGTTAAAAGTTACATTTAACACTCATCTGAAGAATGAAAAGTGAGATGAGAGAAACATCATGAAAGAAAGAAATGAAGGAAGGAAGGAAGGAAGGAAGGAAGGAAGGAAGGAAGGAAGGAAGAAAGGAAGGAAGGGAGGAAGAAAGAACCCAACTGTATCAGATTCTGTTGAGAGAGGACAAAGACAGAAAAAGCATCATTAGATTTAGTAAAATAGAGGTCATGGCTAACTTTGACAAAACATGATTGAAATTGAAATAGAATAAAGGTAGAATGGAGAAAGTGTATAGAAAACTCTCAGTGTTGTTATGACAGAAACTGAGGGTAGGGTAGTAGACGAAATGAAATTGCCCAAGATGTAAATTTAAAAAAATATATTTGTTTATTTATTTTAGAGGGTAAGGAGGGACGGAGAAAGACCGAGAGAATCCTTAAGCAGACTCCCCGCTGAGCAGAGAGCCCAAGGTTGGGCTTCAGCCCAGGACCCTGAGATCATGACCCCAGCCAAAACCAACGCAGCTGATTCCAAAATCCAAACTTTTGAAGATTCCGTGCTACACTGCCTGCTAAGTTTTACATTTCTGGAAATTCATTCATTTCATGTAAGTTTTCAGGTTTTTAAAAACAAAGATGTTTATGTTTCATTTTTAAACACTAATGACCTATGATTATAATTTTATTTTTATTACTACTTTTGCGTGTGTACCTCCTTCCTTTTTATCTTACTCACCTAACTAGAGACTTTTAATTTTTATCAGTTGGCTCAGAGAACCACCTTTTGGCTTTGTTCTACTTTATTGTGGGTTGTATTCTATTTTGTTGATCTCTGTCGTATCCTTTTATTCATTCCATCTTCTTACTTTTATTTTGCTATTTTTTCTAATTTAAGTTACAAGTTTAGATCATTAATATTGAATTTGCTTTCTAGCATAGGGAAATTTGCACATCAAGAATCATCATTTAATTTATTTTTATTTTTTTTAAGTTTCCACTTTGATTTCTTCTTTGGTCAATGAGTTATTAATAATTTTTTAAAAGTTCTCCAAAAACACAAGGTTTTCCCATTTTGTTGTTGTTATTATAGCTACTTATTTTAGTTGTATATTATTTCTTTGTTTATATTTTTAATAATCATCTAATTAAACCTATAATATCAGTAAAGTTCAATTCAGGAGACAGAAAGAATATGTTATTTGAGTAAGGAAACTTCAATATGAAGAATTATTTACTTAGTACAAAATAATTAACTACCAGGGCACCTGGGTGGCTCAGCCGGTAACGCAACTGCCTTTGGGTCAGGTCATGATTTCAGGGACCTGGGATCAAGCCCCATATACACGCATGGGGCTCCCTGCTCAGCAGGGAGTCTGCTTCTCCCTCTGACCCTCCCCAGGACTTGCGCTCTCTCTAGCTCAAAGAAATAAATAAAATCTTCAAAAAATAAAAATAAAAACAAATAAACAAACAAGCCTCAAAATGATTAGCTTCCAAAGTAATAAAAGAAGACTGAAAGACATCCCTTCACACTGACCAGATATTACTGTTTCTCCTGGATGACACGTTCGCAATGAATAGCATCATCATTTACCCTGAGGACCAAGTTAGGAGTCTCCAGTCTTTTTGTAAATCACCTTCTTCATCTCAACAAGTCACCATGTAGTTAAGAGTCCATGCAATCTATTTGCACACTGCCACCTGGGTAATATTTTAGAAATGTAAATTCAGTAAGTTTTGTCAAGTCTTTATCATATTTCCATGCTTCTTTCTTTGCTGGAGGGTAAAAATCTCTAATCTGATTTCTAAGAAATCTTTATTCTTCTGTCCATTCTGATTTATCATCCACTTCCTGCCTTTTCTACCCTGAATTACTTGTAGTTTACTAATGCACAATGGATTTAGACATTTACTTTCCCTACAATTTATCTTATACAAGATTTTTAGGGGCGCCTGGGTGGCACAGCGGTTAACCGTCTGCCTTCGGCTCAGGGCGTGATCCCGGCGTTATGGGATCGAGCCCCACATCAGGCTCCTCCGCTATGAGCCTGCTTCTTCCTCTCCCACTCCCCCTGCTTGTGTTCCCTCTCTCGCTGGCTGTCTCTATCTCTGTCAAATAAATAAATAAAATCTTAAAAAAAAAATTTTAAAATATATGGGTTCTTTGCACTTGGTGCACTCGACTTGGAAATGTCCTACTCTTTCCCCCACCTCTTTCATATAAATTTGCAATGGAGTTATAAAATTCGTATTAACTAACACATCAATTCAGAAATCATCCTTGTCATCCTGGGATGGGGATTAAACGTTCCCCCTTAGCCTCATCATCATATCCTTACTGTAGAATTTATCACACTGCGCTCTGTTAATATCTCCAATTTGCAGGAGTAAAAAACTGAGAATCAGAGAAGTTGAGCTGTTTACTCCAGGTCACATAGCAAGGTATAAATTAAATTGTACTGCTTAGTGTTTTCCTCTTCTCGTTATGCTACTATCTGAAGGACAGAAAAAATCCAAATCATAGCATACATAAAGGTGACGTAATTCTAAAGGAAATTTTTAGTTAGGAATTTCAAATGTTTTAAAAAGAAGCACAGCACTGTTTTGAAAAAATTTGAAATTGTGCTCTGAAACTTACCATGTAACATCCACTCCTCTCCACGGCTTCCTGGGCACAGCAGTTTGAAAAACACCACCCTATTTGTTTTTCTTGTAGTATCCGAAACAATACAAACCTGCATGCCTAACAAATCATCTGTGAGATAATGGCAAGGGGGTAGACAGCTTAGGAAAAACAGGAAACAATCCCCAAGGTACTTTAAATATTAATCAAAACAAATTTTCCTTGGGAAGACTTATGGTGAAGCTAAGATCAACAGAATGAGTCATATCCAGGCCAGAATGAGCCAGAGGGAGGGGAGAGGAAAGTGTCACTTTAGGATTCATTCGACTATTGGGAGGAAGGTTATGCAATTATGAGAAGTATAAATTATATAAAGCACAACTGAACAATATGACATATGTTGTACAAACTATTCACAAGTTCCATGACTTTGTTATTCAATCATATTTATTTCAGTCTTATGGGGTTGTTTGTCCACATATCTGAAGCCAGTAAAAACAGGTGACAGATCAGTTGTAAGGAGTTCTGATTTTGAAATCACATTATCCCCCGCCTCCTTTCAGAGAAGTCTTTATTTTGTAATGTTTAAGAGGTTTAATTTACAGTGAAGTGGAGATAACTTCAAACTCAACTCCGCTATTTACCAACTGGTGACTTTGGCAATTGGCCTAACTTCACCAAGGTTTGTTTCCTCACTTCTATAAATGTAAATAATACTATCTACGCCATATAATTGCTGTGAAGATAAAGAAAACTAAATATCAATTATGAAGTGACAAAGAAGTGACAAAAAAACTCAAAATAGCTTATGGAAGAGGAAATGCGTTTATTGGCTTTCATAACTCTTTTTTTTTTAAGATTTTATTTATTTGATAGAGAGAGACAGCCAGCGAGAGAGGGAACACAAGCAGGGGGAGTGGGAGAGAAAGAAGGAGGCTCCTAGCAGAGAAGCCTGATGTGGGGCTCGATCCCAGAACACTGGGATCACGCCCTGAGCCGAAGGCAGAAGCTTAACGACTGTGCCACCCAGGCGCCCCAGCTTTTATAACTCTTAAGTGTAGCAATAACTCTGCTTCGTGGGAAGCTTGATTCAGGGTTCAAGCAATGTTACTAGGTTACAAGGTTCTCTTATCCTCTCTATATATTCTAGCACATTCCTTTGTACTGGTGCATTTTTCAAATAAAAATGTTCTTGCAGATCCTCATATCCTTTTCTATTTATCCAGTAGAAACTTCAGTGTAAAAGATAAATCTTAGTTTTAGGACTTATTTCATTTGATACGATGGAGAGCGCTCTGGGGGATGGGAAGAAGAAAGGGAGTGTGTGTGCTAAGGGAGTCATTTGCTCATTTATATATTCCAAAAGTCATAAGAGTCACTATTTTAATTGAACTGTCTTAGATTATATGCTGTTCTTAGAGCCAATTACCATCATGAGTCCAATGCAGTGACCTGATCAACTTGGGCCCAAATCCCATTCTCTATTCTAGAGCAAAGGGTTGACAGATCACCTTTCTGGGTATCATGAGCCAAGACGGAAGGATGTTATCTCTGGATAAAATAGAAGGGATGGAGAGCCATTCCAGAACAAGAGTGAATGGATTCCTGGGAGTGGTTGCTGAGTAACTAAAATTCCACTCTTTCCTAGGAAGAGGTTCACTCTGTAATTGATGCCCGGAAGGTATCGATGTGTGATGATATGGAATGACAACCAACCGAATACATAAAACCTTAATCTTTAAGAGATTTTTTAAAGAGAGTCCCAACAGTGCCACATTCAACCGGTAGAAGTGGGACATATTCAATGAGTGGAAGTGCCTTGTCTGTGTTTAGTTCTCTAAAATAAATGAAAGTTAACGCAGTCTTAGAACGCTGGCAGTACGTTGTCCTAGATCTGTCTCTGAAAGGGCAGTCATGACTAAGCTGAAGCTTCGCTACACTGCCCTTGCTAGCGTCACACATTTCCATTTGTTATGGCATTAGACAAAAATGTGTCCAGTTCACACTGGATTGCAGACAGTTCGAGATGTTTTAACTCAGTTTTGTAGCTTGCCACCCAAGTCACAAATGACATGGTGTCCCCAGCTTTGTGTCTAACACAAAGCTCCAAAGCTTCTGCTCCAAAGACCCCAAATCAGTTTCTGGCAAGCCTGCTATGACATGGAAGTAATACAGAACGGGGTGTGTTAATCAGAAATATTTTTAAATCTCTGGTTTATGAGAGAACAGGTAGGCTGAGTATGTGTTTCCGATTGCACGATGGAGTGAGTGTGCTGACTCAGCCGAGACTGTGGTGTAAATAAGTTGGCATGAATTGAGCTGGTACTGGTACTGAGTAACTCACTGAGTTGGTTGGACACTTAGCTCCTGGGGTATTTGTAGTTTAAGTACAATAGTGCTATAATGGAATTTTAGTTACACTACTTACTTAGGATACACAGGTCCATCCATAACGAAGAGGAATTAGCTGGCATGTAGACAGAATTAGGTGCTTTTGTGGATAACATAATTCTTCAGGTTATTAATGTTTCTTGCTTTTGGCAGTAGGAAAGAGTGGGAAATATTTTGTGACCTTAAATAATTGGGGATGTTGGATTGCATTTTGAGACCACCTTGAGAAGGATAATTTATTCTATTTTGACTAAAATTTAACTTCTGTGGGAGAAAACATATCATGGTCAGGCCAAAAAAGATAAATGGCAGGAAAAGTTTCTTACTTGTTATTTTTCGTAAAATAGTTTCTTAAAGGAAAAGCATTTCCTTCGGTTCTAAGTTGTGCACATCGAACTACCATAGGACAAGACTTTTGGTTGTGTGTGCGAGAGACGCTTGATCCTGGTAACCTTCCGTCACACGGCACTGATTGCCTGGCTCCTCTCAAAGAGGGTTGAGCACAGGACCCACTCAGACATTCCTTTGTGGCTTAAAAGGCAAAGGATAGCTAATACCTCTTTTTGCCCAAAAGGCTTGAACTGTCACCAAGTCCTGCTCCAGATGGAAAATAACACTGAAGCTCTGAGCCATTTACAGAAATGTCATTGTTCCTTCAGTGTCTGTTTTGATTTGACCACAACTTCAACACTGAGTTTTAAATTTGGAAATTTGGATCAACCCCTGTTCACTGTAAGTTTACCAGGTCTACTCTGTGTACGCAAAGATTTCACTTTTCTCGGCCACTGAGGAACAGTATGGAGGACTTATTTCATTTGATACGATGGAGAGCGCTCTGGGGGATGGGAAGAAGAAAGGGAGTGTGTGTGCTAAGGGAGTCATTTGCTCATTTCAGTCCCCTCCGGCTCAGTCCCCTCCGGCTCAGCCCCAGTGTAAGAGGATACCTCATAGATTTATCAGTGTTAGCAAAGGGCACGGAGGAAACTGCTACAATTAAATTAGAATTTTCTAATTCAGCCTGGCCAATTAAAATGCACTATCATATTACCTTGCGTTTTCATAAAGGTTTGTGTCTAAATATATTAAACTATCCTTTCAGCATTAATTAAAGCACACTCACCGTTTACCTTCTGTGTTATTTGTCTAAATAAGAAGGATTCGGCTTCTTACTAGAATTAAAAAAAAAAGATTTATCATTTCTTATGTCAGGGCTGTTATTTTCGCGAAGAAACATGAAGCAAAAGAACCATTTATTTGTCCACTCGTCATTGGTGAGTCACAGGTCAGGGCAGAAATAGGACTCGACTGCAGATTTGTTTTGTGTTGTTGATTTCAGTCTAAACCACTTCCTTATAGCCTGGTCTTGTTTTCTGACACCGGGAAAAAAGCAAAAGTCAACAACCATGCCGTTGAATCATAATTAAAGTCTGAGTCCTTAAAATCACTCCTGTAAATATTAAATGTATTTTTCTTTTACCTTGACCATTAAGAGTGACTACTTTTAAATCAATCTTTGGGAACATGCTGTCAGATTGACCATATTGGTCAAATGCATGGATGAGGGTTTAGAACAAAGACCCTCTGGCTGGAGCACCCCGTTCGTCCGCCTCCCGCCCCCCAGCCCACACTGGAAGGCGGAGACCACAACCATTCCCTCAGTGTGACTCTTATCCCAGCTGCTGAGTGGTAAGAAAAGCACTTAAGAAAGATGAAAAGTGATTCTGACATTTTACCCAGATGTTGATTAACAGCTAGAGACAGTACAAATAAAAATGTTTAATTACAGTTTTAAAGGAGCAAAATAAATATAATACCATCTGACCTTTGGAAAAAAAGAAAAAAAAAGACCTTTGCAAGTGTGCAGTTTTTACCTTTATCACAAAAGCCACACCTCTTCAATGTGTTGTGTGTCGGCTCCAGTCCAGAATAACTCTCTTCCTGCTTGTCTCCATAAAAATATTAGAGTTTAGTTTTTGTGACAATCCATTTTAAATACAAGAATGTGCCAAGTAACTCTAATGAAATATTTTTATATTGTCTATTAAAAGTCACATCAAACGTGCTGAGAAAATTTCAATTTTTCCTCAGAAACTCCATTATATATTATTGGTCCAATATGAAAAAATACTTAAGCGATTCTCTCTATATATTGACTTCTAAGATGGCCTACTGTGACAAACTTTATAACGCAATGCTTTAAGAAGTAAATTTAGCTACTTTTAAAAAACTAACATACAAAGCAAAACCTTGTGCAGATCCTTAACTTCCCCACCCACCATTCTTTGTATCTACAGTAATGACTTCCCCAATCCTTCTCATGTCCTGTTCTCCTCCCATAGCCTCGTTAATGAAAAATAGAAGAAATAATATTTTATTATATCTATGTATTTCAAGATGCAGTCTTGTCAAAATGCACACTAAAAACTATTTATCTGCCTCTTGGAGTTGGTTGAAATGTGTATATAACCATTGTTAATGACCTAGCTCTTTATACGCACACAAAAACTTGAAAAGAACTCTTTCCTAACCCCGCATTGGCAGACGTAGCTTTTCATGACGGTTTTTTTTTTTTCCAAGAAATAGATTCAAGACTTACAAGAGTGAAATTAACTCCCCAAAATGAATCTTACAAAAAACTCCTTGCAATTAACATATAACTCTAAATGTCAGCGAGGCTTATTTTCCTAAGGTCTGGTCATCGGGGTACCAAGCAGCAGTCTTGTTAAATCTGCTTCATTAAACTGCTTAATCTTGGAAAAAGGGACTCGTTTCATAAACACCACTTTACAAACGTAATTCCCCATTACAACTTAAAAGATACATAGAACAAGCAATTCTATTAAAACAAATTTAATGATCACATGCTGCTCTTATTCCAAACTGGTCTATCTAGTAAAATAAAGCGTGATTTTATCCAAGACCTTCTTCTAACTGTGGGCCCCAGCTAGAAATGGAACTTGGAATGGGCTTTCAGAAAGAAATCTCTGAACATAAAAAGGTTAGGATTGTTCGTAGACTTTATTTACACGGGAAGTTCATTTGTCTAGCAGGTACCATTCCTCCCCACTCCTTCACATCCCTATTGTCTTCCTCAGCTTATTACCTCCATTCTCATCTGAGTCACGGCACAGTGGTGGGATTTTGTGGGCGTAAGGAGATGCAATTGTCTGTCACTAGCTCAAAGGTATTTATGCTTAGTAGTATTCACAGTAACCGTCTTCATAAAGGATCCACCGCCACTTTTCCAGTGTGTGTATTTAATGAGATCATTACAAATGGACCATCTGTGCTATGAGGTTAAGAAATAGGTCCTGCAGCTAAAGGATGCTTTAAAACCCTGAAGGTGAAGGAAGAAAGTGTGAGAAAACTTAGCTGTTGTTTTACAACAGCAATTTTGGGGGAACTAGGTATTGATGGAGAAAGGAAATGGAAGAAAATGAATATTATAATCGCTGTTTAAAGCGTATTTCTTTTATGTACTTCACACAGAATATTGATTCAGGGTAGTGTTCTTATTCACATCCAGTATCACTTGTTCCAAAGCCTTTAATCCAGAAATCTTCTTCTTTGTGGCATCTAGGTACTTGCCCTTCTCCTTTCTCTGTCACTCCCCAACAAATGCTACTCTGAGGACAAAAGGGACTAAGGATGGGTGTCAATGCAGAATGATTGATACGAAGGTGTTTCTAGCAAAGTAAGGGGAGCAAGAACTTCAAGGTTGGGAAGGCAGATTTTCCTTGGAACTTAGAGTATATGAAACTAGAGACAGTATGCTAGGATTGGCGGGTTCGTGGACCCTCAACCCCAGATGGCTCTGATTTACCCCGAGTGGAAGCAGTATCCTGCTGAGAGAGAACCTGTTCATTTTCCACTTGAATGGAATCTGAAAGCAGAGAAATCTCACAAGAAACTTGAGTCTCACAAGGTTTCAAACCAAATTTTGCAGATTCAGGAGTGAAGTCAACTGAACTTGATAAAATTGTGTGCTTTGGTTTTTTTCCCGTCTCTACAAATGGACCATCTGTGCTATTATTTCAAGTACAGGGAGAGAATCCTGCCTTACTCAACCTCTCCCCGATCCCTAGTTAGCAATAACCATAAGCAAAGCCATTTAAATGCATTCTGTGGAGGGTGGGGAATGACATTTACCTCCTTCTCTGTTCTCGCTCACCTGTCTCTTGACCTCATAGAGGCTGATTACTCCTTGATAAGTATCCGCTTTCTCACTCCCCTAGACAGTATTAAACTGACATGGAGCTTGTCAGTGTGTTGCCTCAGGAAAAGGTGCCATGTACTCGTTGACACTGGACCTTTTAGATGCCATTCGATAGGATCTGAGGCTTTCTCTGTGGCAACGGGCAGTATTACAGAGAACAGTGGGCATAGCACCAAGCGTGTGCTAGAAACAGTTGGTCTGCCTCATTAGCAGGGCACTTCAAATTACTCTTTTTACCTTCACTTAAACCCCACTGGATTCCTTTCTCTCAATTTTTTAAATAACTGATTAAATATTGAAATTTTGAATTTATCTCGATGTCATTCATGCATTTCGTCTTAGCCAAAAGAGGAGTTATTTGGAGTTAGAGAATCTAAATACTAAAACATTTCTTTTCTCTCTCTCTTTCATTTTTTCATTTTTAATTTTTTTTCATTTCATATAATTGTTGTGTTTGGTAGATAAAGACGTTCAACGTGTTTTGTTGTATCTAACATATAATAACTTTTCTCTCAGCCATTCCCTCATAGTTTTCCTCAGCCTTTGCACATAGAAAACTACAGAAGTGCTGTTAAGTGCTGAGGCAGCCATTGTTTTAAGCCCTTTAGCATGTAGTAAGTCATGTAATCCTCCTAACAAGTACCTAACCAAATAGGTACTATGGTGATTCTCCACTTGGAGATTAAGTCATTTGACCAAAGTCACAAGCTAGTGACAAGAATTCCATTCAAGCAGCTCAGCTGTAGGGTTTGTGCCCTTAACCACTGTGCTATGCTGTCTCGCCAGTCTTGTGATTTCTTTCAGGAATAGTTTATTTAAGCCTGTTGTAGAGTGTTCTGGGCAGTTTGGTAGAGGACTTGGTAGAGGAGCGTACAATCCTCTTGTGTTCTTTTAAATGGCTGATTCCACTGGAACTACTTCTCTGTCACTTAAGGGAATGTCCTAAAATCAAGTGGTAAAGGAAAGCTCTTGTCACAAACACAATCCATTAAAAAATACATGCACCAACTCTACTTCCACAAACAGCACAATATGACTTATTTTTTCCCAGATTATTTTAGACAAGTATCAAAATCAGCAAGACAAGAGCTAAGTTGACAGACTCAAAAATGGTTTGCATTGAAAAGAAGAGTGGAAAGTAAATTTGGACTATATAATCTTCACTCAAATAATTTCTGCAGGCTTTGTTATTATTGAGAGTGTAGGGGACGCAAGAATTTCAGACTGGGATGTTCAAATTAAGCTTGAGATCTTGTTGCCTTGATTGCTCTTTCTGTGATTTTTGGAAAAAGATAATAAATTACCACTGGATATGTTGTGATTTCATGAGGATACTGGCCTTTGATCTGTTGGTTGAGTCCCCCATCTGGTGGCTGAATTTTTTGTGAATGCTGTGACAGAAGAGATTCTAGGTCTGACATTAGCCTCAAGCAGGGTTTTCTAGACCTCCGGGCCTTCAGAATAAGTTCTCTTTTACTTGGAATTTTTGTTTAGAAATATTAAATGTTTTTCTTTCATTATGGCCTTAGTGAATAATTAGTTCCTAAAGGATTGAAAGTTTATATATCTCATACCATATTGCTGGGCTCTCTTCACAAATGTTTCTCAAATTGTGGTCTGGGACCAACTCATCGACTGGGTGACTTATAAAATGAAGATTCCTGGACCTCATCCTAGACCTACTTACTCCTCTGAGATGAATCCTCTGAGATGAAATTCAAGAACCTATATTTTAAATAAATATTGCAGGTGGGTTTCACATGCAATAGGTTCACTAGAGAACCTTTGGAAAGGGTCTTGTCCTCTTTTTTCGCTATTACTAACATTACTCTGAGGTAGGGGAAAACTTTAAAATACTAAATAAATGAAAATTAGTACATAGGCATCAGTGAAGAAAAAGGTTTGTCTTCTCAAAAGGATCCTGCAGACAAGAATGTTGTCTGTCCTTGTCCATAAGCCATCTGATATAACTCCTTTGGTAGCCTCTTCAAACATTTTTGGGGGAAAGTTATAAAATTATTTATACACACACACACATACACACACAGTATCTTTACTTTTTTTTATTTGTCACAGTCGTTCATGCCCTTTTCTGGAAAAACATCTGACAGAATTTTTGTGGACCTGCCGTCTTGCAAAATAGGAAATTTCTCCTCAAAGAAGACTGTCTTAAAACAAACAAACAAACAAACAAACAAACAAACAAACAAAAAACCAAATGTGACCTTTTCCTTTGAATCATTGCTTCCTATTTACCAGTACTGACAGCAGGTGACATACTTTGTACAGGATGAAATGACAGAGGCTGGCACTAACCTGCTGAACCCTGCACATAACTTAGGATGCAAATCCAAACATTTGAGAAGAGTCTGCCAATCAAAAAATCTTTTGAGGAGGACCTGAGCACGGCTTGTCTCAGCTGGATGCCTTTCCTTGTTTCTCTTACAGGATTAAATTGTAAACAGCAGATACTTTAGGGTGATAAGAACACATTCACATCAATATGAATTTTAAAAAAAAGGCTTTCCGATTTCAGTCCACCTGTTTCCTAAAATACTGCAAAAGAAAACATGAAGATGCCTTACCTTCAACAACAACAGAAAACCATCTGCATACAGAATTACACATTCTTTCTTTACCGCCATTGTTATCCAGCCTAAGTAAAATATTCCTTTAGAGTTCTGTCAAATAATTTTCTATGTCAAAACCTTCCTTGGCCGATGCCTCTGCACCAGAGGTAGCTGACTCTCTGGTCTTTGCAATTTAGGCGTAGTCACATGACTGCATGTTCCCCCCATTGTTTGTTCACTTCACCTCTTGCAGACATGACGGGATGCAATTGATTCAGGAGTATGGCATTTGAAATGAAAATTTCCAAAGATGTAAATATTCAGGCTATATTATGATCAAGGCTTAGGAAATGAATAAACTACAGAGTAATTTGTAATTAATATTTATTTACATTAAAATTTAATGGTTAGATATTCTGAAAGGATAAAATAACATATAAAGATAAAACTGGATTATTGAGGATTCCCTAGACTATGAGTTTCTTGAAAGATGGTCTTATTTATCTTTATCCCTGTAGGCGAGCACATTGTCTAGATTTCAGATTATAGAAACAGACAAGATGTCTGTTTGTAAAGTATTTCTTCTACTTAGTGTATGTGTTTGGTTAAGTTACTTAAGTTGTGTCATGTACATAATGGGAACAATAATAGTACTTACTTCATAGGGTAAGCATTGAAGAACATAATAAATGTAATTCTTGACATTCTTCTTCACATGTTCTAAACTTCAGTGTTAATTATCGCTGCTTATCAGTACAGAATGAAAAGGGTTAATATTTAAATCAAGGATTTAAGACTGTCAGATACACTCTCATGTCTCTTAGCTCTGGACTCTCTCCAGCTGTACATTGCTCCCACGTTCTTTTGCTCACCTTGATCTTTCTGATTGATGCCCTTTTACAACTATTTACTAGTGCTCCTTATACAGGAAAATTCTTACTTACTGTTGAAACATGGAAAACAAGGATTAAAAAACTATTGTTCTCACAAGCTTGAACTCAGAAATCAGCACAATGCACGATAATAAAGCCCTACAGATTACCTGAAATGTAGAGACTAGATCCTAGGTCAGCAATACTTGAGTGCAACTTAGTGATTCCTCCCCCCCCAATACAATTTTGCTCTTAAAGGGTTATTTGGCAATGTCTAGAGACATTTTTTTTCTCACAAGTTGGAAGTGAGTTACTCTAATAGGCAGAAGCCAGAGATGCTGGTAAAAGTCCTAAAATGCACTTAACAACTCCCGTAACAAATAAGTCTTAATCTCCAAACTGTCAATAATGCTGAGATTGAGAAACCTTGTTCTAACCTGGTAGTGCAAATCTATTGAAGAATGAATATAATTTCCAGAAATTTATAAACCATGGAAATATAGAAAAAGAGAATCACAGACGCAAATGTTTTGAGTGCCCAACCAATGATCTTCCTGGGGCAAAACTAGTCTCTGAGACTGACAGAATTTCTTTACCCTCCTGGCAGCTAGCTGTTCCACTCCTGTAGAGAAGGCATCATTTGAAATCTAAGATGACTTTTTCTAATTTCATACTCACCAAGAAATCTACCAATATGGCTTCTTCTGTAGTTCGTGTTGGAAAAGACATCTTCGGTAGCTTGTGTTTTTCAAGAAATTGAAATTTCCTGTAAGATGTCAAAGTTAGGCATAAATTTGTTCAAAATATTTTCTTCTTAACCCCTTAATATCTGTAGAAACTGCATCTACGGTAACATCACCTTTCACATTCCTTATATTGTAACTTTTTTTTTTCTTGATCAGTCTGGATGAGTTTATCAGTTTTATTAATCTCAAAAACTCAGCTTTTGGTTACATTGATTTTCCCTATTTTTTCTTTTCTTTTTTAAACATTTATTTCATCGATTTCACAGTTATCTTTCTTTCTCCTACTTACTTTGAGGTTTTAATATGCTCTTCTTTCTCTAGATTAAGGTAAAAGCTGAGATCATTGATTTGATCCTTTTCGATTATAAGAACTCAGTGACACAAACATTCCTCTAAGTACCACTTTAGTGGCATTCCACAAATTCTGATATACTATGTTTACATTTTCACTCCGACAAAATAATCTTTAATATCTCTTTCACTTCTATGACTCATGATTATTTATAATATGCTATTTAATTTGCAAATATTTAGGAATTTATCAGAGATCTTTCCATTTTTTATTTCTAAATTATCCAATTGTAGTCACAAAACATGCTCTTAATAGCTTGAATGGTCTTAAATGTATTAAGACCTCTTTTGTGATTTGGGATATGGTCAGTCTTGGTAAATATACTGTATGCACTAGAAAAGTATGTATATTCTCTATTGTTGTATAGGGTATTCTATTAATGTCAATTGAGTAACATGGTGAATAGTTTTGTTCACTGGTCACTGCACAGCAGTGAACTTGTCAAGGTAAATGTTAAATTGTAGGTTCCTATCTAGGAAGCCACCTCACTTTATCCAGCTAATCTCTTCTTCTTCTTTTCTTTTTTTGTTTTAATTTTGTTTTTTTTGAGAGAGAGAGAGAGAGCAAAAGCAGGGGGAGCAAGGAGGGAGAGGGAGAAGCAGGCTCCTCATTGAGCAGAGAGCCTGATGTGGGGCTCAGTCTCAGGACCCTGGGATCATGACCTGAGCCGAAGGCAGATGCTTAACCCAGGCGCCCCTGAAGAATTCTATTAACATTTCTTTCTTATGTCATATTAAAATCTGCCTTGTCGTTATTTACATCTAGAAAAAAGATGTGCCTTCCTGTTTTGTTTCTTCTTCCTTGATTCTCTTTATTCATTCCATTGTCATGCTAAGAATTTTCAGTCCTTCTGTCCATTTCTTCTCTCTGGCGTAGCTTAGGGCCCATCACCACCGTATTATTTTACACCGCGCGTAGATGCCTACTTCAAGCGGTCAGAGTATACTCTGACATACACAGAAATGGAACCAGTTTTCCATGTCTGGTCTGATCATAAGTTCTCTTGTTCTGAACACGATGCTTCCAATTATAGTCACAGGAAGAGTGAACAGTGGGAGAGATGAAGAAACTGGGGGCTGTCTACTTTTCTACTGCTTATCTAGAGCTACCAGACATGTTTCTGCAGGTTGCTCATTGCGCAAGCGTGTCCAGTTAAGGGAAAAAGTGAAGAATAAAGCCAAATTTCCACTCTGTTGGTTAAGTCTGTTACTCTGTTGTAAGGTTGTGTCTGCCCAGCGTAAAGAGTGCCTTCTTCTGATGTAACCGAGCTGTGCTCTTAGGGTGTGCACGTATCGAGAGAGCGACACCTTTGGCTAATTATCACAACGGTGCTGTTTATTCTCCTCTCACCCCCCTCCACATGCACCCCACACATTACAGATGACAAAAGAAGTGATGTCTAAAGTGGCAAAGCTACTTCACCCCAAGCAACATGAGTAGTAAATATTTTGCATGAAATGCATTAAGGAAATCAAATGCTAATGAATCTCTTACGTTAGTGTTTTCCTATATTTGTTCCAAATGCTCATTTAAGCAAGACTTTGTGAGCTTAGATGATGTTTCCTATAACATGGGTCCAAGGCTGTAAAATAACCTCTAATCCTAATAACTTGCACATGAAGTTGTCCGATGGGAAAGTGCAGAACATAGATATTATAGGAATAAAGGGTACACATGATGGCTTGAGGCAGGTTGATTCATTGTTGTGGTTAAATCCATATTTCATCTTAGGACAGCTTCACTACTGCTAGGTTAGTGAACACAGATCATACGCAGTAATAATTTTTACCCTAGGCTTCATAGAGACATCAGAATAAAAGTGGTCATCACATCACACTCAACCAATAAGTTACAAAGTAAAATGTATTAAAAATTAATTTTCTGAATTCCATTGTATTTGCCACATTAGCTTCATGCATTATTTCATTTTCTTTCTGCTATAAAATTCATTAATTTTAATCCAGGATTAGCACAATAAGAAGAGGAGAATTGGTTTTCGTAGCATCTTCCACACTCAAAGTATCCTAATGTGCTTTATAAATAATGAATGAGAGGTTGTTAGAGTAGGGAGTCTGTAGGCAAACAGAGTAGCCATTGTACAAAGTAGTGATAACACTCAAAAAAAAGATAAATACGAAAATGAAAGCTCTTTCATGCTGTCTCTTTTGTTTCTTTAAGTTTTGGTGAAACTTTTAAGTAAGTTGTTATCTGGGAGTAAATGTCATGTCTAAAGAGAGGAGAGCAGGGAATGGCTATTAGAAAAATTCGTTAATCACTGTTGTACTTGTTAAGTCATGATAATCTACTTAATAGCCTAAGTAAGGCTCTTAGGCTTTTTCACTTCTAAAACTTATCCTTCAATTAAAAAAAAAAAAAATTGGCTTAGGTTGAAACTTCTACCAAGCAATGCAAGATAGTTTAGAGCTCCTAGAGACTTGTGAAATTCAAACATACTGTCTTTTGCTACAGGCAATAATACGTATATTAAACTGGGGTGAATTTATCCCCAAATATTTTTTAAGCTGAAAACAGGACTCAATCCCAACTAAAATGAATGACCCTATGAATAGCAGTTTCCCATTTATAAGCGTTAGTATGTTTCTCTCTGGTATAAATATACAACGAATTGAGAAAATATGGCAGGAGCTTGAACACCATGATGAATGAGGGTGCCACAGATGAACTTGGAAAAAGTTCCTTTCTAGCCAAAATTCCCTGAATCCTTTAAATTTACTCTTTTTAAAGGGACCTACAAGTTAAAGAAATTTAATTTGCCATTTCTTCTTTGAAACGTAACTCAACTGCTTGAAGACTGCCTACTGCTTCAAAGGAGAAAAAAGTCATATGGGGAGAGAAGATTAGGCAGGACAATATTCTTCTACAACTGTATGTGTTAATTTAGGAGGCTAACGCATTAACATGCAGTACACCTGCCAGAGGCCTTATCTGTGGGAACAGGTGAATCTAAAAGGGATTCCAGCTGTGTGGGCTGAAGTTGAGTAGAAGCCAGACTGGATCAGGCTTGGCCGACATTCAAGTGAATGAGAGCAGTTGTTGTTCAAGGGGTGTGCTTTACAGTTGGAGAGAGGAGCCAGCGGGGTTGTAGAGGAATTGTTTCAGAAAACATGTCCATGGGGCAAAAGGGAAGTCAGAGAAGGAGATGGGATGAGTTTCAAAGCTAAGATGCTCAGAACCAGATCCTGAGGCAGGCTGGGAGGCGACATGGAAGCGGTATCTAGAAGTTGTGGTCGGAGGGATTGCAGGTCAGTGGTGATCTAGGGTCAGCAAGCTTTCTGTAAAGGGCTAACGAGTAAATGTTTTATGCTTTGTGAGCCACAGGGTCTCTGCAGTGCCTACTCACTCCACCACTGTAGAACCAAAGAGACTGTGGATCACGTATAAGTGAATGGCTGTGGCTGTGTTCCAGTGACACTTTACCTGCATACGGAGGTGACAGCCTGGATTTGGCCTCCAGGCCTTAGACGGTCAACCTTGATATGAGCAACAGTGCTGATTTAAACTAATCTGCGGTCGGACGACAATTGTGTTGTAAGGGCAAGGGACACAGGGCACATGCGTGGCCCAGATAGACTCCTGGAGCCTGGCCGCTCTCCACTGAAGCAGTGATGCCGAAAAGCTTACATGGGGACTGGTCTTTGGTAACTACGAAGCCTGGCATGGTTTTTAGGAACCAGAGACAGGAATTCTAAAAGATTCAAAACATGAAGTGAAGAATCTACTTATTTTAAAGCTTTGTTCCTTACCTTACGGTCATCTGTCCAGATGAGCACTCAGAAGTCTCGCTTAATCCCAGGGAATGTATGAGTACAAATAATGTCTTTGCCACTGCAGTGGCTGCGGTTCTGCTTTGTTCTTTATATTTTAAGTTTTGATAGCTGTCTGCATCTTGCTTGTGTGTGAAGCTGCTCACTACAGAACTACCAGCATATTCTCCAGTCTATGTATTTTACTGTTGTTATGAGAAGGGGTATCTGATAAAGTTGTGATACATACTTGTGACTGTTTACAGTCATATATTGCCTGACTGGAAAGAGAATCAATGCACAAGCATATGTGTGTTTAAGGGGTATGAAAATACACAACAAACCTTTATCCATCAGGAAAAAAATCAGTGCTCAGAGAAGAAGGAGAAAACAGAGACCATTAATAAGGTCATCGGTCTATATCTGAGCCTTAAAACAAACTCCAAACAGAGGAATATCCAAATATTTTTTTTTGAGGCCTAGAGGTAAATATTTATGTTGAGATCTTTTTGAAAATATCAACTTTGAGTTATTGTTAAAAATATTTTTTATTTTTAAAGATCTTCGAGATATTTGTGTTTTGTTCATAAAACAGTACACACATATATATTCTCTTCTTTATTTCATTCTTTTGTTCCTTCAGTTACAATAATTCTAGGTGATCTCTAGAGTCACATCATCCACTCTTACAGAATTTTATCAAGGCCATAGAAATGTAGATTTTCTTAAGGTCTTTCTCAAAAATTCTGTTTCTACCTGGAAAAAAAAAACTTTCTTTAGTATGTCAATACTTTAGTTTATTCCATTTACCCAACGTTAATTTATATGAATCAACATTGCCATTATAATCACCATCATCAGTATTTAGCATATCAGACGTAGGTAAAGCGCCTTATACATTATGTCTCTTGGGATTTACAATGATTCGGGGAAAGAGATGAGAACCCTAGATTTAGAGAGATTAAGTATCTTGCCATGGTCACCAGTTGGCATGTGGCAGGGTTAGGATTTGAAACCAAATCCAACGGACTCCCACAATTATTACACATAGTGATACATAAATACATACACACATATATAGTGCAACTAATAATAAAAGATGTAATACTAATACTGATTGCTAACATTTACTGAGCACTTACTCATTAATTGAGATAGAACTCTGAATCTGATGCTTTTTTTTTATCACAACGCAATCATAAACCATCCGCTCATGCTATAGAAGACTCCATACCCCTGTTTCTGATTTTCAAAGCTGCCTTCAATATCAGGGATGATTGCGTGGTTTAGCACAGTACGAAATGCCCCTGCCTTAATAACTAAGTCCTTCTTTCCCTACTTTATTTTGCTTCTCAGGCGGCAAATAGGAATTTGCTTGTAGTGACGCTGAGCTGTGTTTCTTGAGATATTTAGTCTTCATTTACCATTTACGTTCTATAAGGAAAGATATGTTGGTGATAACATTCCTTCAATGCTATGAAAGGAAATCGGCCAGCTTTCTTTGAATATGAATCTTTTCTCTTTTATGTTCATTCATTCGTTCATTCAT
This sequence comes from Ursus arctos, assembly GCF_023065955.2. Lineage (NCBI taxonomy): Eukaryota > Metazoa > Chordata > Mammalia > Carnivora > Ursidae > Ursus > Ursus arctos. The sequence goes on along the minus strand of NW_026622786.1, from coordinate 41,063,947 downwards.
TGTGCTAATATTTCCTGAGCATATAGAATGTACAAGGCGCTATTCTAGGGTCAAACTGAGCAGTGAACAAACAGGCAAAGCCCCGACTCTTACAAGGTTTTAATTTGGTGCATAAAGAAAGACAATAAATAAATAAGTGAACAAGTACTATGGAGAAACAAAAGGAAGAATAAGAAACAGAAATTGGCAAAGCTGGATGGAGATGTGATATTTTGGCTATCTTGCTCCAATCCCCTAATTTACTTATATAGAATCTTGCATACATGGGGTCTAAATAAATTCCAACTGTCTTATCTGTGATTCTCTAGGGGCTTCTTAAATATGCATTTCTTTCTCTGTAACCTTTTTCATGTCCCTCCAGGATATTGACTTTGAAATGTTGTGAATAATACAATTTAAGAAGGAACTGCATATAGAAAAGTAGGACAGAAAATCTGTACTGTCCTATAGCTGTCCAAAGAAACATAACTTTTAATGGCTTTTCAATGCTCATAAAAAATGAGCAGCCAGGGTGTCATATTTCCCCATCTAGAAGTTACATGATTCAAATCCCATGTTCCCACACAAGGAGAAACTGTGGTTAAAAATTGTCATGTATGTACGTGTGTTTGTATGTGTTATGTGGCTGTTTGACTCCATCTGGAATATAGATTTGGTCCTAAGTCAGAAGAGAGCTGTAAGATTGTTTTAAGGTTATTGATTTTAAAGATGGCAGGGGAGAAATCCTGGGCCATTACATTCTTGAGTTCTAAAGTGAGAAACCTGTTGTAAGAAGATAGGATTCAATAGTATCTGAACAGGTTTGGAGGCTGATGGAGGGGTGCCCAGAAAACTATAAACAGTAGAGCATGGAGGTGCATCATTCCAGCTAGGGACGGCATTTGAATGGTGCCATTAATGTGCAATAATCTATGAGTAGAGGACCTAGCGCCAACATTAACCGTAATGATTCACAGAAGTGAAAATACTCACATCCAGGTGCAAAATTGACATTCCTTAAGAAATCTGTTGAGTAACTCCAGATGTTTGTATTGAGGCTCTCTTGTAATTAATGTAACATTTCCAGTTTTTTAACAGCCTTAGACCTCATATGGGCCTGACTATTTTAAAGCAATTTAGGTTTTCTTGTTTGTTCTGAAAAATATTGAATGCCCATATCTGTGTTAATTCAAATTTAATCAATAAAGGTAGACGTGATGTGTTGAGATTTTTATTAACTTAAAACTTTTGAGCTTTTAGTTTAAACTAAAATCATGGAGTGTAAATTAATTTGTATTCAGAGAAAATGTTTCATATGATTTCATAGGAAAACGGGTTCTATGGAAGAAGGATAGAAGGGAATTTATAAAGACACCAGATCTCCAAGGATGTTAAATTGCCATAATATGAAAAATTAATAGTTAACAAAAGAACATTATTTTAAAATACTAAGGATATTAATTTTTAAAAACTCTCTCATTCCTGAAATATTTGGAGAAAAATGTTTAATGCATAAACTAAGCAAGGGTACATTTGTTTCTGTTTTGAATGTTCTCCCATGGAGATTTGGCCTATCTTTTACACATACAAATATAAGCTGCCAGGAATCCTTAGGCATTAAAGAGGATTGGAGGTACTTCAACATGGAGGTGAAGCTTATAAATATGACATTAAAAGTCTTGAAAATTTATCACCAGAGCCCAATGTGGAAAAAAAAATCTAATGCCATATAAACTTAGGATTTTTCATGAAATCCTGAATTGTAGAAAATTATTTAAAAAGTAAATCACTTTTTTTTGGAAAACCTTAAAAAAAGAAAAAAAATAATAACTAAAACATGTAAACACACAAAACTCTATTATTGTCATGTTCTGAAAAATGTGGGAAATAAAAGCCCTTCAGAATGTAACACTGGTATCCTGTTTATTAAATTAGAGCACTAGAAATTTGTTCTCAAAGAATTTTGTATTAAAGAAAGTTATATTTGGAGGAATTAAATGAAAAGATACAATAAAAGAGAATGGAAAAGCTACTCTCAAGTTTGTCTTCAGAAGCTTGTTTTAACCAGCTTGTAGTTGATTGATATGACAGCCATGCAAGCTTTCATGTCTCTAGTTTTTGACTAAATTCTTATGTTGAATAAGATATTTGTATTTGAAGGATAACTTTGCTAATTAAGCAATTTTAATGAATATTGAAATGATAGTGTATTTCACATTTAGAATGAAGATATAATACTTAGATTTTTAATTTTTATTTTTTTAAAGATTTTATTTATTTACTTGAGAGTGAGAGAGAACTAGCAGAGGAGAGCAGCAGAGGGAGAGAGAGAGAAGCAGACTCCCTGCTGGGCAGGGAGCCTGATGAGGGCTTGATCCCAGGACCCCAGGATCATGACCTGAGCAGAAGGCAGATCTTAACTAACTAAGCCAGTCAGGCACCCCATAGATTTTTTAAATGAAAACAAAAGAAGAGTAAAAATTAGGTCTACAATTTAATGTAAATTACCATCAGCATGCATCATCCCATTTCCTTCATTTATTGACTCATTAAAAATCTATTTCTTTTTTTAAAATCTATTTCTAGCATTAACCATTTTTTAAAATCCAATTTCAAGATGAGAAAAGGTATACCTCTGTACCCAGCAGACCTATAATCTTGGATGAAAGGGGAGTACTAACAAATACTTTTTATTTTGTTGGTAAATGCTAAAAGATTGATGATTAGGGAATTACAGGGTCACAAAGTTTAGCATACTATCTTTGCCTTATGGATAAGGAAGATTTTATGTGGGGGAGGTGATATTGAGTTGAACTTGCGGTATGCCTAGGGAGTTGGCCAAATGAAAGAGGGGCAGACAGGAATTCTAAGTGGAGAGAATAGTAATAAAGCTAGGAGCGGCAGATAGCCTCTTTTCTATCTTGCCATGTTACTGTATAATTACCCCAGTTCAAAACTAATTATTCTATTACTGAGCAAATGTTACATTACATTATATTATATTATATTATATTATATTATATTATATTATTATAAATATTATAATATTTACTGAGCATCTAGTATACACCCAGCACTGTGCTGGAGGCTGGGGAGAGAGAGAGGGTCTGTAAAATCCTGCCTCTATTAACAAGGAAGTTAATTACTGAATGGAAAGAACAGATCAGTTCAAGAAAAAAGTGTTAAGAATAATAAAAGTGATATACCATTAAAGCAACTAAGACTTTGTATCCTATTATGGCAAAGCTTTACTGGATTACAGGAAGATGTTTCTCTTTATGCTTTAATAGGCAAAAATGTTAGTTTCCCAAGTTTGATGTTTTGTCGTATACCCTGCTGATTTACAGTATGAGAAACATGCTTTGTATTTAGAAAGGAGCTTGTAGTTTGGAGCTGGGGGAGAGTGTGTTCCTACCTCACTTGGTCCCCTTTGCTGTTTACTTCCTCGCTTGCTGCTGAATTCTTCACAATATTTTTATCAGATAGTCTCTTGGAGCAGAGCGGGATCACGTGATAATTCGTGATCTCTACATACGAGTTGTTGTTAGAAAAACAAAGCTAAGTCACAGACGTGATGCTTGGACTTGCAACAGCTCTGCCATGCAGTTTGGCACTAGCATGTGTGGTCTGGTGAGAGGATAAATCCAGCTCTTCTAAACCAGCTGACTGAGTTTATTTTGGGGGAATAACCATACAGATGATTTCTCTTTGTACTAAAAACGTATCAAACGTAAGTAGACATATTCTTAATCTCTTCACTGGCTAATGGGTCGATCTTATTATCATTCCTTCTTTGAGTTAGGTATGGACACACTGAAATTATGACTTGAATAAGATCTAAGACATTAAATAATTACGTTACATTACTTAGATAAGAGCATCAATCTGCTTTGTCAACCACTGCCATTATTTGAGAGGCTTAGGAAAGTTAAATTATGAACAGAAAAAGACACAATTCACACTTCATGTTATTTTATAGTCCTTTGGGTTCTGGTAAGGTTGAGCAGTCAGTGGCTCTGGCTGGTGGATATCAATGACCCCATTGGAAATTGTTGGATGATGAACAAATGGTTAAGACTCATCTTTTTCCGGATGTGATAATTGAACTGAGGTGAATCCCTTGAGCAAGAAGATTAGATGGCTTAGAACTAATAGTGAAGGAAACCCTATTTTCCAGTTTATTCCAACTTAACTCTAGGGACATAAAACTTCAATTTACTGGCTGAGCAAAGGTCATGAGGTGATGCGCGAGCAATGTTACAGTCAGATTTCAAGGCGTCTGGAGTGGATATCATTTAGAATCCAAAAGCTTAGGGGTAGAGTAGGATAATTTCAAGTATCAACAGCAAATTTCTACCTGTGCTCAAAATTCAGCTTGGAAAAAGCAGTTTCTCTAGTAAGAAGACTGTAAATAAGAGATATGCGCTGGGGACAGTATAGCCCAACTGTGATAACCAAAGTTGATGTCTTTTCTTTTCTTACTGAAGCTAATATTTATTTTTAAAAACTTAACTGGAATTAAGCACAATTACTCACACAGGCTTCTTTACAGTTTCTCTCATTTGCTCATCATTTATTCGTCCATTCATTCATTGAAAGTACGTTTATTGAGTCTCAATTACGTAAGCCAGAGCTGGCGATCTGGACATTAAAAGGACAGGCTCGGCCTTAGCCCTCCTAAAGCTCATATTCAAGGAGAGCACATAGGCAAAACAATTAATTCCATAAATGGTCATTAAATTACAACTGAGATTAGAGGTCCTGAGGATGGTAAAGGGTGCTTGGCGCATACTGGGAGAATCTCATATGGTTTGGGGTTAACACATGTTTCCTTGACACAAGAAATGTCACTGATCCCTAAAGGGTGGAGAGATGTAAATAAAAGAAGAAGGAATTGATGGAAATAGTGCTGTACAGAAAGCAGCATGTGCAAACCTCCTGAAGTGGATGGCCTGGGCAAGGCCAGGGTCTCAGGAGGTGTGGTTCATAGAAATAATAGGACACGATAAGCCTGTAAGGGAGATCCCACTCTGCTGTGTTTCCTATTAGCACGCAAAGGGCATAGTCTTTATTTTAAGAACAATAAGAAGATATAAAAGGGTTTTAAACCAAGAGTTATATAGTCATATTTTCATTTTAAAGAGAGCTCTCTGGGGGCGCCTGGGTGGCTCAGGTGGTTATGCATCTGCCTTCAGGTCAGGTCATGATCCCAGGGTCTTGGGATGGAGCCCAGCATGGGGCACCCTGTTCAGCAGGGAGTCTGCTTCTCCCTCTCCCCCTTCAGCTCTCTCTCCCGCTGTTGTGCTCCGACTTGCTCTGTCTCTCTCAAATGAATAAATTTAAAAAATCTTAAAAAAAAAAAGAGTGCTCTGGATGCAGCATGAAGATACTTCTGGATTGAAAATGAGAAGAGTAAAGACTAGTTAGGTAACTATTTCTGTAATTTAGAGAGACTCCAACAGAAGCTTGGACTAGGGTGGTGGCAATATAGCTGGAGAAAATAAACAGAGATGGGAGACATTTAAGAGGTAAAATGGACAGGATTGGGTGATTAATTGAAAATGGGGATGGTTTTAAGAATGACTTCTTTTTTTAGGGTCTGTGTAATTAGGCACAGTGGTACTATTTATTGATTAAAAGACAACACTGAAGAAAGAAGAATTTTGGGAGCAATCATTGATAAACTTGAATAAATTAATGATCCATAAGCATATTGCATTCTAACAAAGTAGGTGAAACAAAATACCCATGTTTTGATAGCACTTTTCTGTCACCTGGGCAGTGACCAATATATTTAACACAAATGTATCTCCTTTCATGGATAAAGTAACTGATTACAGCTCTGGAGGGGAAAAAATGATTTTTCTCATTTCGAGACAGTTACTCTTGTACTCCATTCATCATTCATTCATTCCTCGATAATTCGTCAAATACATATTGGACAACTTACCTATTATTGACTTTATACTGGCCACTGGAGATGTGACAATGAACAAAAAAGATTCAGAGTTGGGCCATTTTCCCTTCAATACTTTCCAGAGAAGGAATTCAGAATATACCAGGCATGACAGCATGTCACCTCTTCTTAGATACTGTTTTAGGGTTGATAGGCCGTTGGTCTTCTGCAAAGGCAGGTTACATGACTGAGATTTGAAAGTTGCAAGCTTCAATTTAGTCTCCATTAAAATAATATTCTCCCTAAGAGGGCTAATGCCGATTGTCAATGGTGTGGGGATTAGCCAAAGCTGGTGCTAAAATTGCCAAGTCCCACTGTTTTAGAGGGACATGGAGGCATGAAGAGTAGCTGGTACATCAAAGACTAGAAGATGGAATTGAATCACTGTGAGAGGACACTTGGTTGGAACTGGGCAAAGAACCAGGCATAAAATTAAAAAATGAGAGTAGGCCCATTTTGTCAGTGTGCAAATCTGTAGGTGGAGAGAAAAAAAATCTTGTTGTCAAGGCAATCTCTGGAAACTAACTCATGGTCCAGAAAAACCACGGAGTGACAAAATCTAAGTGGAACCACTAAGAATCTGCCTAACAGGAATTATCTCAAAGAGAGAAGCTGTTTCAGCATCTCATACTGAGCAATGCTACTTTTCAGTGGTAGGGTCTCTTACTCCATCTCCTATAAAAGAAACTTTATTCCTCAGTGAATATTAACAAATGTTTACAGAGAGACGGGGACTGAGACAGAGGACTAAAATGTTTATGGGAGCTATAAAGGAAGGAAAGAAATAAGGGGATTTACTGAGAATACTGCTCATATATTGCATTTATATAGGTTTGGTGCCTTATAAAGTACTTTCACTCCTGTTACCCTCCACTTCTGAGATTAAGCTATATATGTTAATATGTTATATGTATGCGTATTATATATGTACACACACACTTTACAGACACTATATATTATATATATACTACTGCTCAATTGGCACATTGTGCTTATTGTACTTTGTACTGACTGAACACGGCATATGCAAATACTAGTTTACTGCCTAAGCACTAGGAGAACTGAGATCATGACTGTTTTCCTGCTGTATCTTCTTTGTTAATTGAAAGGAGTCAAGTAAATGCTGTCAAAGTAGGAATTATTATATTTTGTAATGAGTAAATTGAAACTCAGGTAGGCAAAGGGGTTTGTATAAGGCTTCAAAATGCGAAAATGGTCTATACTCAGGTCTCTGCACTTCAAATCCCTTGCTGGCATGTGAGGATGGACAAAATCAATGGAAGTACCTAAGAGAGAAGTTTGAGCAACCAGGAGACCCCTGAAAGGCAGTGGATTCAGGTGGGTAGGAGAATACAGAGAAGGCATAAAACACAGAATATGCTGTGGAAAGTTCTTGAAGTTCTTTTATCTTTCTCAGTATTGCTGTCAATGGATGTGTTCATTCCTATAAATTTTTAATTAGGTGATTATGCAGCTGCCAAAATAGATGAAGTTAGAGGAAACTAATTTTTATTGAGCAACTACCACGTCCAGACACTATCTTTTTGGGACTCTGTGTGTTACTTTATTGACTCTGTACACTTATCCTGAAAGAAGAAATTACTATCCTTCCCATTAAAGATGAAGAACCAGAGACCAATGAAGCTCATATAAATTTTCCAAGTTTTCACAGTAAACGGCAGAGTTAGTCTTCATAATTTCACGTCTCTTCAGCTCTAAACCATAAGCTTATGAAGCGGCAAATATGTATCAAGTGCCTACGGTGAGAAGTTAGTCTTCAGTATGGGATATAGGCCTGTAAGGAGGCAAGTACAATTCGTGAGAATGGCTAAGACATTTCCAGATGCTAGGAAACATTTGGAGGAGTAGTCCTTAAGGCCATCATGGGGGTATCAATTAAAACTTTCCAAAAGAATTATCTTCAAGTATAAGACCTAAAGAATGTGAAAGTCTGGAAGTCTTTTCACTGTACCTAAATATATTTTCAAAATGAACGAATTGAATATCTTTAATTCAAGTTATCTAGATAGTTATATTAACTGTCCATATTGCCTAAATTTTCATTTCTACTTCATTGCCTACTCATGCAGTTGTGACTTCAGAAATAGAAGTGTTACAAGATGAATGATCTTAACATGTGGCAGAGAACTAAATGTAAATTGATTTTATAATGATATGATTTACCAGTAAATAATATTCAGCTCTTTTGTGTAATCATCTACATGTCCTGATCTATGACACTTTGATCAATACCTTCTATGGTTTCTCTCTTTATTCAATCTATGTGGCTTTTTCTGTCTTCCTTCCTAGATTACGGACTTTCATTTTCTATTTTACTTTTCCGTGTAACAATATTTCAGAATGCTTTGTCTTTATTATATCTCTGAATCATGTAAAAACAAAGTATATAACTATGCCTCTGTAGTTTCAATTTTCCTAATTTGGTGTTTCTGAATACTGCTGATTTCCACCTCCATCTCTTCCACCCACACATTTATTTGAAGACTATGTAATAAATGAGGAATACAGAATTCTACTAAGCACCTAACTACATTTCTGGCTTTGCTTTGCTCTCTTCAGCTAGCTTTTAATCTCCATGAATGCTAAATGACTTTCAGTTTTCAGAGTGAAGGATTATGGTACATTGCCAGATACATGACAGTTAAAACACCCACAGACACTGGCAGGGAATAAATCAGTGAATGTTCATATGGGTGAGTGGTGTCTTAACAAGGGAACCATATGTGTTCCAATGAAAGGTTTTATGAAACCAGAACGATATATGTTCCAATGAAAGGTGTTACAGAATTATATATGTAATTAAAAGAGAAAAAATGTATCAAGCAATTTCTGCCACCTGAAAACTTAGATTTTTTGGGAGGTGAAAGCTACAGAGCTTCTTTGATAAGTAAAGAGCAGTTTTCCTTTATCTCTGATGGCTATCTTTGGAGTGGCTTTATGTCCACATAAAAACTTGCATGTGTAATAGCCGCTTTCTCATAACTGCCAAAAACTAAAAGGAACCAAGATGTCCTTCAATAGCAGGATGGATAAACTGTGGCATATTTACACATGGCATATTATTCAGTGATAATAAAGAAATGAGCTGTCGAGCCATGAAAAGACATAAAGGTAAGTTGCTAGGTGAAAGTAGCTGGCCTGAAAAAGCTTTACACTGTATGATCAAAACTACAGAGACAGTAACTCTATCAGTGATTACCTGGGGTTTGGTTTTGGGGAGGTTGGAATGGATGAAACAAGGGAGATATCTGGGGGTGGTAAAACTATTGTTTGTGACACCGTAATCATGGATTCATGTCACTCTGCATTTGTCAAAATTCAAAGCATTGCAGAGTATAAAGAGTGACTCCTCATGAATACAAATTAAAAAAATATTTAGGAGATGATGTATCTGTGGATGGAATGTAGAATGTGGCAAAATAATCAACCATACTACAAATGGATGAAATAGTCTCACTGAAAGAGGTAAGAGAAAAAGACACCAACATAAAAAACTCTGGAAATATGTGGTATCTTCAAAATAAAGGCAACAAACAAACGAACAAACAAAAACCAAAAAACAAAGGAACAAAAAACTAAGCACTGTACTCTAGTTGATACCATTATACATACACACTGGAATTGAACAGCTCATTGATTTGACAGCAGATGCTATAAGATTACATATCAGCAAAAAAAGGGGGATAAAATGCCTCAAATGGTAATGGATTGGAATTGGAGACATCAATAGGAACTTATTTTGACAATACAGATAGAAATTACATATGAAATATTTATAGATATGAGTATATACATGGGTTAGTACACACGCACAGTCACACACACACACACACACACACACACACACACACACACGCATACACACATTTCTGTGTTTTGTCAGCTGAGAGAGTTTAGAAACAAAAAAAACCAAGTAGCAAAGAGATTACCTCTGCTCAAATCTTGATTTCTAATACCATTCTCCAAGAAAAGGAGCCAAGTATTCTTAGAGAAAAGAATGATTCCAGTAATGGGTAGGAAATATACAAGATGAGCTTAGTGCATTTGTAGTGACAGAAAGTAAGGAAGTAATAATAAAAAAAAACAACAACCCCAAAACCCTAATTATGAGAAAATGTTAAAGGGACACAGGAACTATGTTGGCAACTAAAGAGTTCCCAATGGTTACAGCAGGAACAATTTGAGTTACAAAATAAAGTAACATTGGATTGTAACTCAAAGTATAAAATAAATATCCATTAGTCCATACTTAAATTAATAAATAATTCAGTAACTACATTAGCAAGGGATAAGAGACAAATTGCCATGAAGAAGAATTCCAAATAATTTATGTAGATAATTTGTCCTCAAAAGATGGTGCAGGCCACACATAGTGAATTCCTTCCAGAAAGCACAATTTGGAAAGGGAGAAAAGAAGAACTTTCCCATGGAGAGACCTGATAAACACTACTTGAGTTAGGTGATCAGATTCAATATCAACAGTGATAAGTCAGGCTGACCGTATATATTCTTGATATAATGTGATCAAATGGTACTTTTGTTCTGTGGTCTTCTTCTCTAAAACTCATTAGCCCAGTCTCATCATGAGGAAAACATATGCCAAAGCCTTATTTAGGAACACTCTACAAAACACCTGATCAATATTCCTCAAAGCTCTCAAGTCCATCAAAATCAAGGAAAGGCTAAGAAACTGTTGCAGACAAGAGGAGCCTAAGGAGACACAACTACTAGATATAATGTATCCTTGATGAGAACCTGGAACAGAAAAAAGACAATAAGTAAAAACCGAAGTAATCTGAGAAATATGGACATCAGTTAATTTAGCAATATTGGCTCATTAGTTGTAACAAATGTACCTTTCTAATGTAAGATAATAATAGAGGAATTTAGGCATGGAGTATATAGGAATTCTATGTATTAGTTTTGCAATATTTTGGAAAGTCTAGAACTACTCTAGAAGACAAAATTTATTTTAAAAATAATAACCAATTTTTGTCATCTGAGGGCTTGGACTTGGAAGTTGACAGGTACAAAGATTGTTTGAGAAATAAAGGAGGAGTTTCCCTCTTTTTTGAGGTTTATCTCGAGACAGAGATCTGAAAGAAGAAGAGTAATGATAATTTCTATATGTTTCATATATACAGATATGTGTGTGCATTCAAGTAAAAGAAAAAATAATCATGTGATAAATAATATCTAGATAGCTTCAGTCTTTAATTCCTGAACACAGTAGACACATTCCCAAACCATTCACTTATTTATTCATCTTTTTTTCCACTCAGAAAACATTCACTCAAGGCCAACTATACAGTCTGTGGTATTCTAACATCTGTGGGAAAGAACACAAGCAAGATCCCTGCCATCACAGAACTTAAATTATAATGAGGGAAAAGGGATAATCAACAAGTAAATATGACATTAGGTTTTATATTTTCAATGAGGGAATGTATAGGATGTCAGAATATTTTGGTAGTCAGGAAAGGCCTTTTTGAGAAAGTGCTATTTCAACTGAGACCTGAAAATAGAAGGAGTGAGGCACAAGAAATAACTGGAAGGATAGGGTTGGATACAGAAGAAAGAGCTTAAAAATGTCTTGGTAGTTAGAACAAGACTAATGTGTTGAAAGAACAGCCTATACAAACTAGAGTAGGTGGTATCTCCTCACGTAACACCTCTTCTCTGTTCTTTCAATACATCAGTCTTATACATACATGAGATAGAGAGAGAGAGAGTGAGAGAGAATGAGACAGACGTAGGAAACACTGATGGTTTTAAGGTTAGAAATGCTTTTATTACAGAGTATTAAGAATTGTTCGAATGACTGAAGAAAGACTTAAGTTCTAAATTTTAGAAATGATTCTCAAGCTATAACATGGAACCTAGACTCCATGAGAACTACGCCTCTTCTAAGACCAGGCAACATGACTACAGATTTCCCTTGCTGATAGCATGTTTCAGAAGAATGTTACTGCTGCCAGATCTGGAATCAAACCTCTCTGACACACTCTGCAAAAACAAAATGGACACTCACTCTTGAAACCCTTGAATATAATGGCTGGCCTTTGAGAACTCTACTGATGGTTCCATGGCAAAAACAAATCCTCTGACGATTCTACCTGCCTCGCAGAAGCAGCAAAAACAGTAGGAATTCTGCCCTCCTCTGAGTTTTGCTTATCAAGTCACATGAGAAAACATTAATTTGTTCAAAACTAAATCCCATTTTTAATCACAGGTTCCAGGAAGTCTGTTAAACATAATTTTTGCTATACACACTCTCCACTGTGAAAAGCACATTGGAAGTTGAAAGGACTGATGGTTTCAAGGATAGCAAGTGATTGTGTCAAATGTTATTCAAAAAAATGGGGCTGGAGATATGCCAATTGAATTAGAAAATATAGAGCTCATTAGTGTCCTTTACAAATGCAGTTTCTATTAGAGTCATGGGAATAGAATACACTAGTTAAGACATACAAAGAAATGCACATGAATTAAACCCTAAGCCGAAGCATTATGAGAAATCAAGGATTAGGTTCTAACGCTCAAATCATTGCTTCCCAGCAGACATTTAACGTGAGGGCTATGAACAGAGAAGTTCAAAGATCGTGGAGTCAATTTGATGAGCCAGAGGTGGCTTGCCTTCAAAGTACGGATATCAATGTTTTATTAAGCCAAACAAATCCAGAAATGTATTCGGAATGGGATATGTCTTTATTTCCCCAGCTGGTCAGGTTGAAAGTGAGAATGTAGACAAGCATCAAGTCCAAATAATAAAGTTTCAAAGTAGATAAACATTTTATTTAGGACTTTTGGAACCAAATGGAATTGTTTCAAGCAAAGGTGTAGAAAAGTTTTCATAAGAGGATCATGAACTGACGGTTTGTGTCTCAGGGCTTTCTTCCCCACCATGAGAATGGTGCGTGATGCAGGAGTGAGTGTGATGTGGTTAAAGGTACCTCTGTTTTGGCAAAGAAATATGAAATGATTAACTGTATGGTTGATGTAAAATATTTTTTCCATCTATGCTGCCTCTCAGGGTTGGATAAATAAATCAACAAGGGACTTCAGTCCAGCTTTGTATAAATAAAGCAGTTATTCGCAGGATCCTACTTCCAAAAATTCATGTTTTACTCAATTGGAAAAGAATATTCCAAGATGCAACATATCACGCTGTCTTCCTGACTGCAAAGTAAATACAAACGTGTCTACATTCTGTAAACACAGATTGTACATTGATCCTTCCCTTTCACTACATATCACAAACTTTCCAGTCACTTCTTTATCTCCACCTTCCACTAAATGATTTGTTCCCCCCAAAATCATCATTTGACTGAAGAGTTCCTGTTTGAGAGATAGCTGAGGGTAACCTTCACATGAAACTTTTCTTGGTTTCCTAATTTCTATTACAAGTGGCAAAAACAGCATCATGCTTTCTACTTATTAGATAATGTAAACAAGGTTTCTTTTATTTCCTTCCTTCCTTTTTTTTTCTTTCTCTATTTTCCCCCTATCATTTGGCTAGTTCGTTCTTTCTTTTTAACTCATGGGCATATGTCCCTCTGTGAATTTCTTCCCTATCTCTCTTTCAGTCTAACCTGTATTAGAATATTATCCTTCCCTTTCTTTCTTCTATTCTCCGGATTTCTTTTCTTCCCTCCTTCCCTACTGCTCTCCAATGTCTTCCTCTTCCTTTACTTCCCTGCTCAGATGACATTTCCCAGAGGAAAGCAGAGAAAGCTTCTATCCAATGTCCTGAAGGAGAGTAGGTCAGGATAACTTTTCATTTGTGCTTTTGTTCCCACTTTCCCTGGAAAACATTGTCTAGGATTTGTGAATGACGATGAGATCATTAATGTAAATCTGTACAACCAGTTTTGTTTCTGTGACTTTTATCTTTTCCTCAGCTATATTTCATTCCCAAAAACCAAATTTCTAACATCTAGATCATAATGAATTGTTTTTGTTTGTTTATCCCTTAAAAATACTAGCATAAGATGCTACCAATCACCACAGTAACTGATTTTGCAGGGACAGTAAAATAGTCATTTCAGGCCTTAGCCAGTAATAAGACTAGTAACTGGAATAATCTTGATTTTTTTAATAAGCATTTAAAAAATCTCTTTTCCATAAATAATTCAGATGTTTCCCCTAAATGATTACGGTAGTTTTCTTATTTATTATACCATGTTAACATACAGATACGCAATCTTTAGAGTTTTTTGTTTGTTTGTTTGTTTGTTTGGCTAGTTTCTCATTCTACAGTGAACTTTTCTTTTTTTTATAGTTTAATGTATTTTATTTATTTATTTATTTTTATTATAATAATTTTTTTATTATATTATGTTAGTCACCATACAGTACATCCCTGGTTTTTGATGTAAAGTTCGATGATTCATTAGTTGCGTATAACACCCAGCGCACCATGCAATACGTGCCCTCCTTACTACCCATCACCAGTCTATCCCATTCCCCCACCCCCCTCCCCTATGAAGCCCTCAGTTTGTTTCTCAGAGTCCTTAGTCTCTCATGCTTCATTCCCCCTTCTGATTACCCCTCCTTTCTTTATCCCTTTCTTCTCCTACTGATCTTCCTAGTTCTTATGTTCCATAGATGAGAGAAACCATATGATAATTGTCTTTCTCTGCTTGACTTATTTCACTTAGCATTATCTCCTCCAGTGCCGTCCATGTTGCAGCAAATGTTGAGAAATCGTTCTTTCTGATGGCTGAGTAATATTCCATTGCATATATGGTCCACATCTTCTTAATCCAGTCATCTGTTGAAGGGCATCTTGGCTCCTTCCATGATTTGGCTATTGTGGACAATGCTGCTATGAACATTGGGGTGCATATGGCCCTTCTCTTCACTACATCTGTATCTTTGGGGTAAATACCCACGAGTGCAATGGCTGGGTCATAGGGTAGCTTAATTTTAACTTTTTAAGGGACCTCCACACTGTTTTCCAGAGTGGCTGTACCAACTTGCATTCCCACCAACAATGTAGGAAGGATCCCCTTTCTCCACATCCTCTCCAGCAATTGTTGTTTCTTGCCTTGTCAATTTTTGCCATTCTAACTGGCATAAGGTGGTATCTCAGTGTGGTTTTGATTTGAATTTCCCTGATGGCTAATGATTTTGAACATTTTTTCATGTGTCTGTTAGCCATTTGTATGTCTTCATTGGAAAAGTGTCTGTTCATATCTTCTGCCCATTTTATGATTTGTTTATTTGTTTCTTGTGTATTGAGTTTGAGAAGTTCTTTGTAGATCTTGGATACCAGTCTTTTATCTGTAGTGTCATTTGCAAATATATTCTCCCATTCCGTGGGCTGCCTCTTAGTTTTTTTGACTGTTTCCTTGGCTGTGCAGAAGCTTTTTATCTTGACGAAGTCCCACAAGTTCATTTTATCTTTTGTATAGTGAACTTTTCTAAAAGGAAAATCTGTGATTGGCAGATTTAAACATGACTATATTCTGTTTCTTTTCACAGGTTACCAACATCTGCAATGGATTCTTTTGAGTGTGACATTCAGAGTACCTCATTACAAAGTTATGTTAATGTAAAATCAGTTTTCTTTCAACATAAGTATTCAGTTATAATTATAAATATAAATTCCTCAGTAGCTGTGGTCTCTGGCCCTCAAATTTATGTAAGAGACCAAAGAACCCACAGATATTAATTGAAAACTCCCTTCTGCCTTTTTTTTTAAACAACTCTCAATGGAAGCATGCAAATAAAATGCTACAGTTAACACATCCAGAACCGAACTGTTTGGATATAATTTTGTAGCTGGTTTTTGAAAGGTTTTGTCATATTGTCAAGGTCACCTAAGTAAAAGGTGACATAGCCATTATTCTTCAAAATATTCACTTTCTTCCCATTTTTCTATTGTTTCTTGATTCAGCTTTGAGGACTGACAGGTATATAATTGTCAACAACTAGCAAACCATAATAATGAAATTATTATATTTTGAGTGATGAAACTGTTGTGAATACTGGTGGAAATGTACTGAAAGCAACAGCCCACACTGCGCTTCTCTCTCAGCTTTCCTCCCTCCCCTTGTCTTTCTTCACTAACTGTAACCAATATCCAGTGTTCCTGGTTCACTACAACAGAATCTTGAGAGGACTATTGCTGTCTCCAACCTCCCCACCCTCCCCCACTTCCACCCCGTCCCCTCTTTCTCTTTCTGTCTTATCAAAATTGAAACTCCAGAACAGCATATCCACACTCTCAGTCATTCTGTGTCATGCCTGCGATCCTCTCCCCCAGTCCCTCAGCAAGTTAGATTCTGAGGAGGCTTGCTCATGTAACTTTTCACCAGATAGAGTGGTGAAAAGTTTACGTGTTTACGTGAGTCCATGGAAAAAAGGAAAGTGGGTTGACAGACCAGTGTCAACCCAGTCAGCCAATGAACCCAGCCAGCTAATGAGAACCACTTGTGTATTTATTTACTCCTTGAATAGTATAGGTTCTGTTGGTCATTGCTGGTATTATTGTCGATTATTTTGCTTTTCATTAGCTCCAGAGGCAATTTTGAATTTTCAATTTGGCTGCTGGTTTATTCGATGTAGACATTCTTCTGAAAGGTAAATTATGGTGTATGTGTGTGTTTCTATGTCTTTGAATTTAGGATAAGCACCGCAAAGTGGATAAAGTCTTGAGGATGTTAATTGCCATCATTTGCAAACATGTACACGTAAATGGTGAACGGAAAATAGCAGATAATTACATGGAAAATAAGCACGTGATACTATGCAGAATCTTGTATGTCAACTAAAAGAAAAATTATGCAAAAGGTAAAGAAAAACCCAAGCCCCAGATAACTGGCTGTTCTCTCAGTGTGAACTGCCTCTCACTTCTGTGGTGAGTCTGGGCCCATAAATAACAATAGCATTCTGGTGCTGAGCGAAATACTGTGTCAAGAGCCCTGGGATAGACATCAGATATTCTGGGTTTAGTGATATTTCCATCACACTTAGATCCTGCATGAACCTGGGCAAGACAATTAACTCTGTCCAGCCTTGGTTTTCTCATTCATTAAAACAACAACAACAGCAACAACAACAAAAACTGCAGGTTGAAATATTTTGTAAGTTATAAATCTATGATAATGTAACATTTCTTTTATTTAAATGAGAACAAATCATTGACTGACTGAGTACAACTGCCTTCAACCTCTATACAGACACTCCTCATCTGAGATCAGAAGGAGAAAGAAAATTAACTCAATCCCCAAGAAAAGTGGTTTAGCTTTCTTGGCTGATGTTTACTGTAGGAAAGAGGACTGACTGGTGTTTTCTTTAAGGGACCTAACCTGGCAGGCATTGGGCTTGACGTCCCATCTGGATGTGCTTGGTTTTGTTTTCATTAAGCCCACACTGTGTTTTAGAGGCCCTGTGAATAGGTAGCCTTATGCTAGGTCATAGTACAAGCAGCTTATACCCATATTCCTTGTATTAGGCTTTGTGACACTATTATGTTGACTGGCCACCTCCTTTAGGAGGTTAAGTTTGCAACCTCTTCCTTCATCAAATATTTATTGTCTCTGTGAAAAGCCCCAGACATTCCAAGGCACCACAGAACAGAAGCATAAGACTTGATATATGTCTTCTCAGGTTTGGCCAATGCCCTGATAGGGAAGCAAAATTAGGTAGAAAACAAATTGCAATATACAGCGGTGTTCAATGAGTTCCATATGCATTGTTAAGAGAATAGTGCTGTGGGAGCAATTTTATCCAGCCCAGCTGAATAACTCCCACTCGAAGAGTGGGAAAAACTGTGGAGGGCAGGGAAGGAAAGGTTGGGAATAAGGAAGGGCACTGTGGACAGAGAGAATGCCAAAAGACTCTTGGAGGCTCTTTGAAACAAATTTACTTTCTAAATGCCTGGATGCATTTTTGTTACCACCAGACAACCTTTCTATTTTTACATTGCAAATCACAAATAAAATAACCTGAGGGATCAATTGATATTAAATGTAATTGCTATAAATATAATAACATACTAAAATATTGTGCCCTGCTATTATTATCTATGCTGGTATGGTTAAATATGTATTTAAAAATAACTGTGATTTAATTAAATTAGATTAATCAGAGTGGCAACAGTACTTGCATTACTATCTGTTGTATTACGGTAAGAGTTATGATACTCTCAGTCAATGACCATGACAAGTCTATTAAAAAGCTTTCAATTAAAATTTAGTACCTGCAACATAAAGGAACTGAAAGCATAAGGTACTCTTTCCCTCAGCCAGCGCATACCTGAACTGAGCATAACTCCTGGTTTGGTTAAGACTGATAGCAAAGAGTAGTAAAAACAGTTCTGAAGAAACTAGAGGACCTATGTTTTGTTCTCAACTCTGTCCTTATCTAACAAGTTTTGATTCATGACTCCTTGAGAACAATCTTGACACCTTACTGATTAAGTGGACAGAAAATAAATATATGCCTTGAAGGGCCATTCATAAAAGGGCAGGGTTGGCAATGGAACCAGAAACTTCTGGAAAGTTTGTGACCATCTCTAAACCAGGAATTCACTAACTTTGTCTACACTGTTTATACGGAAATGTCTTGCCTTTTCAATGACACAAAATTGGCACTGGGTTTGTTTCCTAACCACGCTGTTCTGCCTTAAGGTGAAAGGAAGGCGACAGGAAAAGTGCCGAGTGCAGGGGGAAAACATGGGTGTGCTGCAGTTACTGGAGCCAATGTCTCCAATTCTCTGGGAGTTTGAAGCTGACCATGGTGTAAAGAATTACAGGAAAGAGATCCATCTATTTGACAACTGTTTGGAGCAGGACTGGTCACATGCATGAGAGTGGGTCCTCTTCTGTATACTGTAATCACACTTACAAGATACAGGGCCACACTGCTCCATGGAATCTTAAATAATGTTGTGCGACAGCCAGGGTTTTTCTTGCAGATAACAGAGGACATTCCAAATAGTTTAAGCAGGAATGAATTTACTAAGGCATAGTTGATAGTTTATGGAACATCAGGAAAGTCAGAGAACTGGATTGTGTTTACGGTCAGGAAAAATGCTCAACCACAGCATGGAACTCTTTTAGGGGAAATGACCGTGAAGTTGATACCATTCTTAGGAATCTATGGCTGGCCTGGATGCCTATATTCCACCCTGCTGTCCAGAGCATCGGATTTGCCTTTGACAAGTTGCCATGTTATGCAGGTGCACTGAGTGGAAGAAACTGATCACAGTCCTGCAGCCTAGCTGGAAGGGAGTCAATCACATTTTTTTTTTTTTAACTTTCCGGTCTAAATAGTAAAGAAAAGGAAACTAGATAAATGTTGGAACACAAGGTAAGTGAGCCAAGTATCAGGGTCCAATACAAGTAATATCAAATAATAATAATAATAACAACAACGGTTTGAATGTATTCAACACTTACCGTCTGCAAAGCGTTGCTCTAAGCCCACTAGCTATTTATAAATTCAATCCTTAGGGTATTTACCCCAGAGATATAGATATGGTGAAAAGAAAGGCCATATGCACCCCAATGTTCATAGCAGCAATATCCACAATAGACAAACTGTGGAAGGAGCCGAGATGCCCTTCAACAGACAAATGGATAAAGATGTGGTCCATATATACAGTGGAACATTACTCAGCCATCAGAAAGGATGATTACCCAACATTTGCATCAACATGGATGGAACTGGAGGGGATTATGCTAAGGGAAATAAGTCAGGCAGAAAAAGACAATTATCATATGGTTTCACTTATTTGTAGAACATAAGGAATAGCATGAAGGACATTAGGAGAAAGAAGGGAAAAATGAAGGGGGGAAATCAGAGGGTGAGAAGAACCATGAGGGTCTATGGACTCCGGGAAACAAAGTGAGGGTTTTTGCAGGGGGATGGGCTAGCTCGGTGATGGGTATTAAGGAGGGCACGTATTGCATGGAGCACTGGGTGTTATATGCAAATGATGAATCATGGAACACTATATCAAAAGCTAATGATGTACTGTATGGTGACTAATGTAACAATAAAAAAATAATAAAAATATTCAATCCTTAGGAATAAATTGCAATGTAAGTATTCATCCACATTTTACTGAAAACAAGGCTTAAGGGACATAGTTATCTCAGGTCAAATAGTTGCTGAATGGCCCAGTCAGACAGTGAATCCCAGCCACCTGGTTCCAGAGGCCATGGCCTTAACCACTATCCCACACTACCTCTCATGCACAGAGGAGGACACCCTGACAATGAGGGAAGGAGTGTGGCAAATGTTATTGGTTAGATAATCAAAATCAGCCCAACTTTATTGGCTTTGTTAAATGGATGGGCTTTGACGTAGAATTTGGTGCCAAACTGGATTTGACTCTAGGACAGAGAGCAAAGCTACCAAGTAAAGGAGTTTTTTTTTTCTAGAACACAGTAAAGGTTGTGCAGCTTGGCTGTGCTGTGCAGGAGAATGAGAAGCATTCTGGCTCTTTCTATTCCTTCCAGCCCTGCCTTTTGCTTTACTGACATAAGAAACTTTGACTGGTGGCATGGCAGAGTAATGTGTTTTGGAAAGGTCAGGAGAGATTGTGTTCTGCCTCTTGACATCATCAAGAAAATCTTTGGCCTCATTGTAATGACAGATCTTTATCAATGGCCAGGAGAGGAGACTGGGAGGATGCAGTTTGGTTTCCAAATCCCAGGCGGATCGTGGAACATAAAAATTGAGAAAAATCATCTCTGACTTGTAAACAGAAAATCTGAAATGGAAATCATTGAGAAAAAACAAATATTGACTCAGTATAACAGTTTTTATAACTACACTTTAAAAATGCATCAGACCGGATTTGCTAGAACAACAGTGGCTGCCCTTTCCTATTTGATGCTTTTATTGTTTGATTTTGATGTGAAATTTTTGTCCTTTGATGTCTAGATCGTCAGGACACATATGCCTGTTAATTACTTTATTTAGAAATGCCATTGTTCAGATGTTAACATGTCCCATGTTTGGACTTCCTGGGGACAATAAGGCTCTCTAGGGGGTAGTTTGCCTGATGAAAATGTTGTTTCTGAATGATCATTCCTTCCTTGCATAAGTCTGCTAATAAATACCACTAATGAGCACATTAAATATGTTTCTTCCTTCATTATGTGCTAGGTCACCCCTGAACATATCACAGATTCATTTTACTTACAAAATGAAGCCATTTATTTACTCTTTAGGCAAGAGATTTTCTGTTTAAAAGCCATTTTATTTATTTTTTTTCCTATGGGATGACTACAAACATTAGAAAGATATAAATCTGAGTATCAAACATTACAAAGATGTAAACTTGAAGAGGAAAGAAATTACAAAATAGCAGAGGAGAATATAATGAACATCTCGGTAAGGTCACAAACAAGATTTTTTTTTTCTCATTTCACAAGTAGGAAAGAAGATTTTTTTATTACCACGTGCATGTAACATTTTATAATCATAATGCATTGCCTGCAATAAACATATTCGAGACAACTTCCACATTTATTCAAAACTAAGTTAATTTCTTGTGGTCTGTCTTTGAATTCCATGGATTCCCCACAACGGTTAGGATTCTTTACTGCACATTAGGATAAGAGTACCTACAAATTAAGGAGATTTTTGCTAGATAGGACAGAATACTCACGGATGATTCTCAAACTGTATTCCAAAGGAGTATAATTTGAGAAATGCCTTCTGTTAGGATAGCATAGTTACAAACTATGCTTAGCATTGCATAGGATCGTTATAGCAAATGTTTTCATGCTGAGAGATGTTAAAAGGTAAACTGAGGCTTAATACAATTTTAAGAGTTTATTTGAGCAAAAACTGCTTCCAACCAGACAGTGCCAAACCTGAGGAGGTCAGGAGCACTTAACCAACAGGAGTTGGGGGAAAGACTTTTATAGAGAAAAGGTGGAAGCAAAGCAAGGAAGTTATTTGGCAATAGCTTTTTTTTTTTTTTTTTTTAAGATTTTATTTATTTACTTGAAAGAGAGAGTGAGCGAGAATGCGCATGAGCCAGAGGAGGGGAGGGGAAGTAAATTCCTCACTGAGCAGGGAGCCTGACCTGGGGCTCCAACCCAGGACCCTGGGATCATGACCTGAACCAAAGGCAGACACTTAACAGACTGAGCCACCCAGGCACCCTATTTGGCAATAGGTTATGGGGTTGCCTTATTTCGAAAAGCCTACCCGGCTGTTGGTGATTGGTTTTCCTTAGGTTATGATTTCTTAACCTTGAGGCATTTAAAGGCTTAGGTTCTGGTTTGCTTAGGTAGACTGCCGAGGTACTGGAACCACCTCAGTCTAATGGCCTCTTGTTTAATTAATTTAACCTAGAGTAGCTGCTTTCCAGAACACTGAAGAAGGGAGGATTGTTTTGCTTTCAGCAAGTCAGTCATTTGGAAGGATAGACATTCCTGTTGCTGTATGCACTCTTATTTTCCATAGTTTTTGCTTTAAAACTAAATGCCATTAACTGAGTGTACCAACTTTTAAAAGTTTATATGGTCTTTCTGAGTCAGATTTCTATGGTCTCTATTCTATAGTATGATGTGACATCAATACAAATACAACTGATAGTAATCAAGTTGCTTTGGGGAAATTTTTTTTTGCTGCATTTAAGTTTTTTAATGCAAAGTGGAACATAATCTCTTCCTATTTAGGCTCTATATTTCACAAATGAATAAGGAGTTCAGAAAGAATACCACGATCTCTTCCTTATTTCTACCCTAGAGGATGCACACATCAGAAGGACCTTGGTGGTTTGGATAAGACATATTACTCAGAGAATTTAAGTCACATATTAAGATTTAGATGTAGGAATTGTAAGGAGAAATGAGAAATACTTTTTCTGTTTTAATAAGCAACTATCCGGAGAGACTGAGTGCTCCTGATTAGAAACTAAAACTTCATTTTACTAGCATAGGAAATTGAAGAAGACCGGGGGAAGGAGTTCCTTGGTGTGTTTCATCATTCAGCTGACAGTCCCTTGAATGGTAGCCAATAAAAGCAGGCTATCACTATTAGCACCACTCATTACATAGCTAGAAAATATTGATTACTTGGTTTTCAAGAAAATTACATAATAAATTCAGACTTGATCCACCATTTCCTTTCTCTGTATTTGTTCTGATTTGCTGTTGAATCCATTTTTACACATTCAAAACTCACTGTTTTCCCCATAGAGGAATGTGGGTTACACATAATGAACAGGATCGAATTTGTGTTCAGATTATTAATGGATTGGTAACAACTGTTACTGTGCCATGCTTCTCTCAACAGCTGTTTATATTTTATTTAAAATCTGTAAAAACATTTCCATGTAGTCCCTTGATCTGTATAATAATTTCCTTTTGTTCCAAGCCGTTGAAGGTGTCTTTGAACCCATGAGGCACTCTTCATCTATTCCTTTAAGACAGGTCCACTTTCATCATAAAAAATGAACATCATGAAAAATGAACTCTGAAATCAAAGTGAGAAAACAAAGGTGGGTGAACTCTACAAGGCGATAGAATGAAAGTCGAGGCAGCTGCTGAAAACGATCAGTCACTATTGTTCCAAATCGCTCTTGATTTGCACCCGGAAGCTGCCTTCTTGCACTAACCAAATCTTTTCCAGAGTTATCTTTTGTGTTCATTCTCTGCTTACAGCCTCTCTAAAAATTCTGCTCACTGTTTGTCACAGTCAGGAACAAGTCTGTTAAGCTCCCCCTAGTTGATAAGTGGGCGTTGTTACTTATGGATATCCTGTTGTGCTCGCCTCCCGTAGTCTTGAATTTTCTTATTGTTCAAGCCAGAGTGATCTGAGAAGAGCATTCTTTGTAAAATACAATGTCTACTTAAAAATTTGTCAATGTGCTTCCAAAAATAACTTGGATATGAGTCCAAATGACCGTCCTCTCCACATGCTTCATTGTGATTAAAGTAAAACCAGAAAAAATAATCTTCAGAATGGGAAAGGGAGGCAGAGCACAGTCCTGCAAATTGCTATATCACCTGCAAAATGCCATGAAAGGGCCTTCCTTTTTGAAGCAAAGGATGAATAAGGAAATGTGAGTCCATAATATGCGAGTGGAGGAAAAAAAAGATAAAAGGACAAAAGCTTTTACTGCTGTGTCATTGAAAGGGACAGGATAAGTTGGATTGGGGTGGGTGGGGTATAAGGAAGGAGAAGACTCCATAAATTCCAGACTTCTGAGAGAGCAGGGTGGTTTTGAGTTTGCAAATTTAGCCAATGACTTTTATCTCGTAAAACCAGAAGGTGGTCATTTTTAACCACTTTATATAGCAATCCTTGTTTTCTGGGGAACTCTAGGAAAAAATTGAGGAATTTCTTCAGTCATATTTAATATTGCTTTACAGTGAACATTCCAGATATTTACTAGAAATCAGAGCATGGGGTGGCATAACTTTTGACATCTTAATGCCTTATTTGTACACGAAGTAGTTCTTCCTTGCCTGAGGAAAACTGTAGTTCCATCAATGAAGGGAAGTCAGAAAGACTGGGTAGTTGAGGAAATGAGGCTTCAGGCTGCAAAAGGAGATGTATGACTACTATCTAAACAAAACCGAGAAAATATAGCAAAATATTTCAGAAGAGAAATATGTTTAATTGTGGCCCCAGGAGAGGCAATTTATGTGCCAACAAGTTATGTGGGTTTTATGTGCCTATTAGGTTGCTATTCAATTAAAAAATGTGTACTTACCATAGCAACGCCCATCTCTCCTGATACACAGGCTAATTTTGAGTCCTGCAGAGCACCTTCTCAAAGCAACACACAAACAAGCCATCAGATTCCAATAGATGCAAATTTCTTTAAAGCATATCATTGAAACAGATGTGCTCCAAATGCCGTTTTTATTTTAGGAATGCTTTTTGTGTTTCATGGTAATGATAACTCTGAGTTATAAAAGGGCTCTTTAAAAATCAAGCTGCAAAATACTAAGCACTATAAGCTAACAAGTGATCTTTAAAAGAGAAATATTTCCATTTATTAAAGAGTCAATTTCCTAAATTAATTGTCCAATTGGTTATGAGTAATTAGATTATCTTCTATTTTCTCAAAATATTTGTTTCTATTTTATTTGCATAAGTATAATCCAAATATATTAATGAGAAGAGATGGTAAAAGAATATTTGTTCCTTTTCATCTGTCTTTATTTTGAAGGACCAAAACCTAGTAAATATTCCAGTTATTAAAGTGGTTATCATATTGATAAATTGGACAAGACCTATCTAAGGGCTTTTAGATGGCTTCGGATGAATTGCATTGATTATTCAGTTTGTGTACAAATTTTTTTGTAATTGCAAATGTTCCCTATTAACATTTGTATATTAAGAATAAGTTATTGCTGATGTAATTAGGTAGATTAGTGGCTAAGACCGACAGTTCTACATCCAAAGTGTTTGAGTTTGATTATAAATTCTACAGTTTAAAAGTGGCAGACCTTAAGCAAATTATTTAGTCTCTCTTTGGACCTCTTACTGATAGGTTGTACAATTGGGGTAACTAATTTCACAAGGCTGTTGTGGGGATGACGTGAATTATTATACATCTGTCACAGAATATGTTTGTAATAAATGACTGCTCTTCTTTGCAATAAAGGTTAGGGCAACAATCTAATATTTTTATTAGTTTACAGAACACTTACTTAAATAATTTAAAGCTCAACTTGTATACTACATAAAGCAGTATACATAGAAAACTTGTTCTACCAAATAGCTTTGTTTTTTTTAAAGATTTTTTAAATTTATTTATTTGACAGAGAGAGACAGCCAGCGAGAGAGGGAACACAAGCAGGGGCGTGGGAGAGGAAGAAGCAGGCTCCCAGCAGAGGAGCCTGATGTGGGGCTCCATCCCATAACACCAGGATCACGCCCTGAGCCGAAGGCAGACGCTTAACGACTGTGCCACCCAGGCGCCCCTCTACCAAATAGCTTTTGATGACAAAGATAAGTTTATTTCCTATTTTTCTGTCAAGATTATGTTAGCTAAATTCTCTGAGCCTTAGTTCCTCCATTAATAAAATGAAGAGAGCATTGTCTAGCTTTCAAGGATCATTATGAGGAGTCAATGAAATAAATTGAATTACAATGTGGTGAAAAGCATATGGTATTCATTCAATGAATGAAGTTTTCCTTAATACTTAAGGCACAGTTTGGCAATATTCAGTAACTTCCAAAATGGAGATTAAGTCAATATGTTTAAATATTTGTAAGGTGTTGGATGCTTACAGACAAAGAGCAAATTAAGTCTGAAATTAACAAGAAAAAAAAGAAATACAAAATTAGAGCTGAATCGATGAATTTGAAAACAGGGTATCAATGGAGAAATAAATGAAACCAAAAGCCGAGTCTTTGAAAAGATCGATAAAATCAATAAGCCTCTAACCAGACTAATTAAAAATGACAGAAGATACAAGTTAATAATATCAGAAATGAAAGAATGTCATCACTACAGATCTACAGGACATTAAAATACAATGAAGGAATATTATGAACAGCTCTATCTATGTCCACAAATTTGATAACCTAGATAAAATGAACCAATTCCTTGAAAGACACAATTTGCTAAAACTCACACAAGGAAGAAAGGATGATCTGTGTGGTATTTGCAAAAGAATAGTAAATACAGCAATCGAGCAGAAGAGCCCCAAAATAGACCCATATAAATACAGTCAACTGATCTTTGAGAAAGGAGCAAAGCTAATACAATAGAGACAGTCTTTTCCACAAATACTGCTAGAACGACTTGCGATCCACTGGTAGAAAAACATGGATGTACAAACCATCTTTACATCCTTCCCCAAAATAATTCAAAAATGGCTCCTAGATCTAAATGTAAAATGCAAATCTATAAAATTCTTAGAGGATAACATAGGAAAACACCCAGATGACTTTGGGTTTGGTAATGACTTTTTGATATGCCAAAAGCATGAGCCATGAAAGGAATAATTCATAAAAAGGACCATTCAAAATTAAAAACTTCTGCTGTGCAAAAGACAATATCAAGATAATGAGAAGACAAGTCATAGATTGGGAGCAAAGATTTGCCAAAAATATGTCTGATAAAGAACTTTTATCCAAAATATACAAAGAACTTTTAGAACTCAACTATAAGAAAATGAATAACCCTACTACAACATGGACAAAATATCTGAACAGATACCGCAACTAAAAAGATAGACCGATGGCAAGTAAGTATATGAAAAGATGTTCAACATCATATGTTATTAAGATTTGCAAATTAAAACAGCAATGGGAATGATTACATGCCTATTAAAGTGGCTAAAATCCAAAACACTGACAACACCAAATTCTGGCAAGAATGTGGAGCAACAGGAACTCCTCTTCACTACTGGTGGAAATGCAAAACAGTACAGCCACTTTGGAAGACAGTCTGGCAGTTTCTCACAAAACTAAACATACTCTTACCATATGATCCAGCAATTGCACTCATTGGTATCCGTCCAAATGAGTTGAAAACGTATATACACACATAAAACCTCTACACATGTATTTATTGCAGCTTTTAAAAATAATTCTCAAAAGTTGGAAGCAACCAAGATGTCCTTCAGTTGCTGAATAGATAAATAAACTGTAGTATATCCATGAAATGGGATGTTTTTTAGCACATAAGAAAAATAAATTATCAGCCATGAAAAGTACACAGAAAACTTAAATGCATATTACTAAGTAAAAGAAGCCAATCTGAAAAGGTTGCATACTTTATGATTCTAACTGCATCACAGTCTGGAAAGGGCAAAACTATGGGAATAGTAAAAAGATCATTGATGCCAGGGGCTGTGGATGGGGGGTGGTGTGGGCAGGGATGAGTAGGTGGTTCACTAGAATTTTCAGAGCAGTGAAATAATTCTGTACGATATCATTTAATAATGGTAGATACATGTCATTATACATTTATCAGAACCTGTAGAATGTACAAACCCAAAGTGAAACCTAATGTAAACTATAGACTTGAGGAGATAATTATGAGTCATTGTAGGCTCATAAATTGTAGCAATGTACCTCTCCAGTGGGGGATGTTCACAGTGGGGGAGGCTGTGCATGTGTATGGGCTGGGGACATATGGGAACTCTATATTTTCCCCTCAGTTTTACTGTGAACCTAAAACTGTTCTAAAAAATGAAGTTTATAAAAAAAATGGAAACATCCTGGAAGCCTGGGTTTATGATCATGTCAATTTTAATCTAATTATTGAAGTATATCAGTGGCTGCCAGTCTATTCAATTTATTATGTCTAGTCTTTCTTGTGAGAGGAACACAGGAAAACACTAGAGCAAACATATAAATACTATGAGAGAAGTATAAGTCTGTACTTTAATATACTTGGACATTTTCTATCCAATAGGCTCTCAGCATTATAAAAATCCTTAAGAATAATCTCTGAGTATTTGAATTTTCATAGTTCAATGTGCAAGACATGAAATATCTTTTAAAATATTAATGTGTTTTTGTGATGCTGTGCCTATTGAAATATAATTTTCACATTAAATAAGCATATGTGAAAACATTTTAAAAAGGAGCAGGATTCCTAGATATGAAGATAAAAACATAGATAGGAACAAGTTTGTGCTGGGTCTTTTCAGACATTTTGTTTGCTTGTTTGTTTTTACTAAATGCGATTAAAAATTATTGAGAAATTTTAATCAAGATTAGATGATTAGATTAGATTTATGATTTAAAAAGATTTCTCAAGATGCTGCATGGAGAATGCAGTCTCAATACAATGCATGAAGACATGGTGTCAGACATCGGAGGAAAAGGAGAGTTTAGGCTATGTTAGGATTTAAACACATTAGTATAAGACAAAAGTGAGAGAGGCAAAGAAAAAGAAAAATTAAAATAAGAGCATGAGCATAATGAAAGAAGCATCAGAAACATTAAAAACATGAAAGAATTGCCACTCAAGACATAATTGCTGACATGGTTAACAAACATGAAATATTCTCTGATAATACAGGGAGAACGGCCAGAAGTGCACCTGGCAAAGGAAAAGATGAAAGCTATGGGTGATAATGAAGTGAAATTTAATTTGAATAAGTCTATCTTAGAAAGACATAGGCTAATTGAAAGTGAAGCAATAAATAATGACATAAGCCATGGGGGAGGGGGAAAAATAAATATAAAAATCAATATAAAGGCCTGAGTTGTAAAATAAGTCCATAGAGTTCCAGACATAGATACAAGTTCATAAAATATTTTACTTTCCATGATAAAGGAAAAAAATCATATAGATGCTTAAGAAAATAAGAGATAACTTTAAAACCTCCACTATAATAAATGCTAGAAGACTATTCATAGAGATATGAAATAAAAAAAGCAGTAACCCAAGGATTTTATTTATAGTTAAGTACATGAGAGTAATAGGCAAAAAAAATCAATATACCAAAAAAAAAAAAAAATCAGAAAAGAAACTACACACCACAAATTTTATAATAATAGTTAAGAACTACTCTTGCTGACCAAGAGATGCTAAATTAATGCATATATTCATACAGACTGACATAAAATAACAGGACAAAACAGGAAATTAGGGCTGGGCATTTTTCCTTTTCATTAATTGGACCACAGATTAAAGAATTTAATATCTATTAGCTAGACTTAATAATCTGTGAGTAAATGACTGCCCCTTCCTCAGCAGGTCTTGCTCATGCATTTCACAAGTTCTAAGAAATTTGTAAATTCCCAGCTTATCCCCCCATTTGGATGGACTGTATTGCAAATCTGATATTCACCTAGACAATAACCACCAACGTTCTAATCCAGTAACTGTTTCAGGGGCTAAACTGTTTAACTGGTTGGACCACAGTGGGAGAAGAGTTATCCAAAGACACATTTTTTTCTCATTTTCTCAAATCTTAAAAATTAAAGTAGATTTGAGAACCGTAATTATCATTTTCATTGTCAAGGAACCTGAACAATGACATTCTGCATCATTAAAACTCATAAAAATTGCTTGAGGCATTAAATTCTTTTAATTGTGAGAAGTCCATAAACTACTCCATGGAAGATATTTTCTATCATGAATTCTACTTTATATCTTTTTCCTATGATATGAAAAGTTTCGGTTCAGGATGTTTAAACATCATTATGTCATAATCTTATGAGAAAAAGCATTTAAAATCTGTCAACAAATCTGGCAAAATTTTAACAATGATAAATGAATATTTAAAAATATTTTTGATATTCTTTATTTCCCACTTTTTATAATAAAATTATTACATTGATTATATAATTACAAATCTGATGTTTGAAAAACAGGCAATGCAATTTCAATATATCATTTGATCTGAATTCCAAAAATAAGCAGAAACAATAGAATGTCTCAAATGATAAATATTGGTAATTCTGGGAAGTGTAATATAAGTAATAATTTTCCACTTTGTACCTTTCTATATTTTTCTTATTTCACAATAAGTATGCATGATATAATGAAAATTATCTTTACTAAAAATATAAAAGCATGGATATGCAAAGTGTACAATTTTACCTAGATATTCTTAAAGAAGAACCAGTCTTTAGTACTTACAGTACAGACATCAATGATTATTATGAAACCATAATGACTATAACAAATTGGTATTAGCACAAGTATAAACAAACTGACAATTAGCTAAGACAGAAATTCCATACTTACATAACCACTCCATTTATAATAAAGACAGTAGTGAAATGCAGTGAGAAATGAGTGATCTTTTCAATGGTATTTGGTAAAATGGTATTAAAAAATCTTGGTCCTTATGCTATAACAAATATTCATTTCTAGATCAATATCTAAAATAAATGTGATAATATAATATACATATGAAGAGAAAATATAGTGGAATTTTTTTTTAAAGATTTTATTTATTTATTCGGCAGAGAGAGACAGCCAGCGAGAGAGGGAACACAAGCAGGGGGAGTGGGAGAGGAAGAAGCAGGCTCATAGCAGAAGAGCCTGATGTGGGGCTCGATCCCATAACGCCGGGATCACGCCCTGAGCGGAAGGCAGACGCTTAACCACTGTGCCACCCAGGCGCCCCTATAGTAGAATATTTTTATAACCTTGGGGTAGGCAAAGATTTTTCTTAAGCAGGACATAAAAGGCACAAATCATTTAAAAAAACACTAATAAATTAAACTTTAATAAAATCAAGAAGTGTTGTTTCTCAAAAGATACTAGTGAGACTTCCATACTATTTGCTGTCTTGATGTTGGGGCTAGTTATAAGGTATGTTGGGTTTGAGGAAAATTATCATGCCATACTTTTAGGTACTTTTCGGTATATATGTTTTACTTCAGTAAAAAGTGAAAAAATGTAAGAACATGTTTTTCTCTCTCCATAATATAAGCATCAGAACTGTAGAAACCAGGTTTGGAAAGGACTCTGATCAAACATTTAGACATTCATTATTACACTTCAGAATTTTTAATTAGATAATGCAAGATCAAGTACTCCTTTTAAAAAAGCTTATTGAGGTGAATTTCACCTAACATAAGATCAATCACTTTACAGTAAACATTTCCATGGCATTTAGTACATTCACAATGTTGTGCAATAACAACCGCTGTTCATTTCCAGCACACCAACACACAGCTCCACAGCAGTTAAGCAATCTCTCCCCGTTCCCACCTACCCCCAGCCCTCGGCAACCACAGATGTGTGTCCCTCCCTATGGATTTACCTATTCTGGCTATTTCATTTACATGGGATCATACAACATGGGACCTTTTGGGTCTGACTTCTTTCACTTGGCATAATATTTTTGAGGGTTATCCGTGTGTAGCATGTATCAGTATATCATATTTTTTAGGGCTGAACAAGACTCCTTTGTATGTGTATACCACAATTTGCTTATCCATTTATCTGTTGATGGACATTCGGGCTGTGTTCTGGCTATTATGAATAGCACTGCTGGGAACACGCAGGTACGATGTACTTGTTTGAATGCTTGTTTTCAGTCGTTTTGGGTATGTACCTAGGAGTTGAAATGCTGGGTCATATGGTCATTCTATGCTTTATTTTTGAGGACTTTCAAACTGTTTTCTATATCAGCTGAACCATTTTTACATTCCTACCAGTAATGTACAAGGATTCCAAGCCATATTAAGTTTTATTATTTCATATGTTTCATGTTGAAACAAAATTATATTTAGGTAAAATTTACATGCAGTGAAAGGCAAGGATATTAAAAGAACATTTTAATGAGTTTTGACAAGTGTATAAAACCATGTAACCAGCATTCTGATCAGTACAGAGAACGTTTCTATCACCCTAGAAAATTCCCTCATATTCCTTTTTATGTCAACATTGTTCTCTTTTCTATAGTCCAAGTCTTTTCATTTTTATTGGTGCTAAATCGCTTTTTGTATGAGTATATAACTTGCTTATGCATTTTTCTGTTTATAAGCATTTGGGCTTTTTAGTTTGGGATTATGTATAAAGCCAACATAGAGGAGCTTTTTTTGTGTGTGTAGATGTTTTCTGGGTTTTTTTTGGAGGGGGAGAAGTAAATACCAAAGTGTAGAACTGATGAGCCATAGGGTCGGTGTATGACTGACTTTATAAGACATTGTCAGTTTCCAAGGTGGTTTTAACATTTTATACTGTACCAGCAACATACCAGAGTTCCAATTATTCTTCGTGCTTGACAGTATTTGCTGTTGACAGCCTAAATTTTAGCTATTCTAGTGCATGTAAAGTAGTATGTCACTGTAGTTTTGATTTGTTTTGCTTTGATGACGAATGATGTTGAGCAATTTCTCATATTCTTTTTAGACATTTGTTTATTAGGCTTTTTTGTATACTATCTGTTCAAGTCTTTGCTCAGGCTTTTATTGGTTTGTTATTTTATTATTGACATGTAGAAGTTTCCAGTATATTCTGGATATAAGTTCTTTGTCAAGTATACATGCATTGTGAATATTTTCTCCCAAATCTGTGACTTACCCTTTAATTTTCTTAGTGATGTTATCTGAAAAGAAGTCTATTTAATGGAGCCCAATTTATGAATTATCTTTCTGTTTTCTGTTTTTCTCTTTCTATGTATTGTCTAAGAAACATTTTCCTAAAACCAGGATGTAGTCTCCTCTCTCTTCTCCTATATTCTGATTTCCTCTTTTATATTTAGACATCATTCCCAATACTTGTGTGTGGTTTGAGAGAAGGATTGTGCTTCATTTTTTTCATATGTTTATCCACTTCTATCAGTGCCATTTGGGGAAGACTTTCTATTTCCCGTTGAATTACTTAGACCTTTTGTCAAAAAAAAGAAAATCAATTAAACACGTAAATTGTGGTTCTATTTTTGGACTCCTTTTTCCTCTCCAGTGATCTCTTAGTTTATCTAGGTGAGAAACATGGAAGGTATTTTCACTAATGTCAGGAAGAAAACAAGTATGTCACTATCATTGCTAGTACAGAATGTATACTTGGAGATGGGGCATAAACTAATAACTATTCACTAAATTGTGCTGCTTAACCAGAAAATCCTCCCCCACTCACCAGAAAACAGAGGCAACCCCTGTTCTTACATTATTTTTTACCTCAGAATAATTCAGTCTGCTCTGTAATTTCATATAAATGGAATAATGCAATATATACTCTTTTACTCATTACCTTTGTAATGAGAGAGACGAGCATATTTCAAAGTTGATGAGATGATCCACTAAAATCAAGAACTTAGTGTAGATATCAAGAACTAAAATAAGAGGAACATGAATGATGGATGGATTCCGACATGTGACAGAACTACAGGAAATGTTTTTTGGTGATGATTGTCATTTATTTGTATTTATATTTTGAACTTGAACTGATGAGAACATTGATGTTTGTGCCCTTGTGGCTCCCTCTGTTTCATCTTCCCTTCCTCTTTGTCTCACCTGATAAAACATCTTCTCATTCTTTAAGACGTAAGTGTCATCCATAAAGTTTTTACTATTCCCAACTGTGTAGAAGTGATTGCTCACTACTGTGTCTCTATTGCTTCAAGTATAAGCATAACAGCTTTTTACCCACAATTGACATAATGTCTACTTCTTTTTGAGTCTTTTGAAGGCAACAGCTGTGTCTTCCACGTCTAGCATGTAACATATGTTCAGTAAATACATGGAGCTACCAGATTTTCATGTATGCATAAGCAAAGTCTAAACGTGCCATTCAGTTGTGCAGTGATTCATTCATTTCTTCATGCACTCAGAATGGCCAGAGAGAGTGACTAAGGCTCTGAAGTCACTACTAGAACTGAAATCCCTGGCTTTGCTACCCGTTCACTGAGTAACCTTGAGCAATTTACTTAATCTCCCAGTGTCTCAGTTTCCTCACCTGAAAATGGTGATAATAAGAGTACCTAATTCACAGAGAATCATATTGAGGAGTAAATGAGTAATGCATAGAAGTTGCCTGCTTGCCTGACATTTCCTAACATGGAGGGAACACTCAAACAAGTCAGCTATATTAATTTTTATTCAGAAAACCTGTTGTGGGTTTTCATTATGGGCCAGACACTGAGCTATCAAACAGTGTATTTCAAGGAATTCATGATCTAATGTGGGAGATAGATAACATGATAAATAATAAATGGTATGAATGGAATCCTACAGGAGCACAGAGAACAGTCAATATCCCAGCTAATTAGGGAAGGCATTACTTGAACAGGCAGTTGACAGATACACGACTGTATGCCAAGCTGAGAATTAGAGGACAAAGCGGTGCAAACAGATGGAGCATAATGTGCAAAAACATGGCAGTGTGAGAAGGTCTGGGATACTGGGGAAGTCTGAGAAATGGAGAGGCAGAAGAAATGGTGACAAATTTAAGTAGTCACCAGACAAAGTTGTCACATGCAATCTGGATAGAAAGAGGGGCTGACTTGAAGTTAGGGAAGCCATGAGCACGTGGCAGTCTTGTGTATAACTGAATATAACACTCAAAGCACAGACCCCCTTCATTAAACTCACATAATGCTCTAGAGCATGGCCAAGCATGGACCCATATAAGGTACCATGGGATCAAATAAACTCTTTTTGACATAGCTGAATAAAGAAAGGGCAAAAATTGGATATGTTACATCAAAAATAAATCATACTTCTATTAGAGCTGCTAATTTTCTGACCCAGTCAAAAGATACAGTTTAAAGCTAATAAAGTAGCAGCAAAATAGCCTGATTTAAATTTCACTTTCTCTTACTTTCTATCCAACCCCTATTAGAAGTGCTAATATCCACAGGACCATAAAATGGCCTAAAGACCTCTTGTTGGAGGGATAAAGTGAGGATAATGAGGGTAAATTGAATAAATTGCATCTGGAAAATCAGGAGTTATTTGAGAACTCAATAGAACTTTGCAGGTTTCCTATATTTGAACCACCCTTTATATTTAAACTATCATTTTAGTGTAAGTTTTCTATATAAAATAAATGAACTAGAAAATATTCCAAGTTGGGATGAAGTACAAATGGTGAAGCAGATAGATTTAGCCACAATATGAAATCCATTTTCAGACATAGCTAAATTCCAACACCCATGTTTCCACATAGTTATTATTTTATAAGAAGGAAATAGAAATATGATTTGCTATCCACAGATTTTTATAACGCCATCATCGTGTAGGTGGGATTTTTATATTCTTTCAAATTTTTCTCTTTTGCTGGCTTAGTCAAATTACAACTGAGCAAATGCTAGTTATAGCAAATGCTAGAACAAGATTGATGTGATAAAATTGAATTTTTAGGTAACTGATATCCTTCTTTCTGTTGCTGAAGGCTACTACCCTCCCAGATATCTTTTAACTAAGCAATGCCACATTATCTGCCCCTCCACCCAGAAGCAACTTGGGATCACAGAAACACGGAACACCATATGGATTATCTATTAAGAACATGAACTTGGGGCTCTTTCCCCCACTTTGCCATTTACTAGCTGAGGGTACAGTCTTAGGTAATTTAGTTAACTTCTCTACGCTCATTTTTCTTGTGTATAAAATGGAGATAATCACAGTACCTACCTCATGAGTTGGTTAAAAGTATTTGAGGTGCTAGTTATAAAGCACATAGAGCAGTGCTGGGCTAAAATTTGTGCTCAGTATATACTTCCTTTAAGCTACATTTATGTGCGCATCTCAGACGGCAGGTGTCCTCGCCCTCAAATGCAGGATCTGTAAAATCTCTCCTGCTGAGTTCACAGGAGTCATCTAAGCCAGCTCTCCAGGCCTACTCCGCATCCTATAGGTCTTTGAAGGCCCATGTTTGGCTTAGAGGCTATGTCTGTATGGGAGAACACCCTAGATTTCTTCCAACTGCTCCTTCACCCAGTATATTTTATCTCCTAATTCCTTTCTATGTGTTTGTAATATCAGTTACTCAACTTAGCACTTGATTCTGGGTCCTGTATATATTTTGTCTCTCCCAACCACTCTACAGAATCTTCATAGACATAGGACTTAATGATAATAATAGCATTTATTGAGTCATTGTTATCTGC
This sequence comes from Ursus arctos, assembly GCF_023065955.2. NCBI lineage: Eukaryota > Metazoa > Chordata > Mammalia > Carnivora > Ursidae > Ursus > Ursus arctos. Next base: position 41,027,521 of record NW_026622786.1, on the reverse strand, counting down.
CAACTATGGTGCTAAATATTTGACATATATAACCTTGTCTCTCCCCTCAAGGACCACTGATATGGGTACTACTACTATTTCTATTTTATAGACAAATAAATTAAGGTTCAATGGTTAAATACATTACCCAGCCTCCATAGTTTATAAGGGACAGAACTGTGATATATATTCATATTTGCTCTTAGGCTCAGATACCCAGAGCCTAAGACACACAGCCTCTGCTTCTGCTGGTAATTTGAGACATACAAAATGGAAAATATTCAACTGTTTTGGAACTGGAAAAGCTATACATTTCATATGTTATAACTAGCCTTATTCTGTGATAACCAAAGTGGTTGTATCCTTCTAATGATATGTATTCAAAACTTCAAATTTCCTCTAAATAGCTCCCCATCTCTACCATTACTTGATATTCCCCCCATCTTATTCCTTCTCTGTTTTAAGCCAGTCTTCTAGGATATAAACTCATTTCATTGAAAATAATTAAGACCAATTGAAATCTCAGTTCTTTTTTTATCAATCAGTATTCTCTTTTTAATTGATAGAAATTCTTCATTTTCTACATACACAAATTCATATAATCAGTAGTGGAACAAGCTAATTTGTACAAAAATTAATAAAAAGGGAATGCCTTTCCAAGCCCCATTCTGGTTAAGCTATATATATATATTTTTTTTCCCTCTGAATCTTTCCTGGTAACAGGGCCATTCTCCAGTTTCTTTGCCATTCTCCAATTGCTGAGAAACCACAGCAACATGTAATTTGACTCTTCACTGCCTTTCAGTATGCACGTAAGAGAAAGTAAGATGGCAAACGTGCCAATTACATCCTCAAAAACTTCTACATCTCGGCAAAAAGTTATTTTAGCCACTTATGAACAGTCTATGTACAGGTGGAGAGAGAAGGAAAGGGTTCCAATCCACACATTATCATTAACTAGATACAGGATTTGGGGCAAGAAATTTATGCTCTTGAACTTGAGTTTATTTATGTGTAAAATGGGAGCCCTTGTAGTTGGCTCCCAGGAAGGTTGTGCAAGATTAGATTATGAATTGCTTTATAAACTGCCGAACTCTACCCAACATACTATTTTCCCTCCAAACTCTCAATGTATGTCCATCTACCTTACTTTTCTGACTTGTGCCAAACTTGCTGTCGATCTAACATTATGAACCAGAAATCTCCATGAGGAGGCCCTAAGCTGGATCGTATCTGTAGCACCACAGTGCCCAAGTCTATTGCTTGAGGCTGCCCTTGACGTTGTTACAGTGGAACGACCTACAGATATGAAGGATTTAATGAAACTTCACTTTCAATTGATTTTTGAGCATGCTTTCATCTTCCTGAAGAAGTTAGCTCATCTTTAAGCTCGAGTGAATAAAAGTTTGAGAATATTTTTTAGCATTTGGATTACATTTATTGCAGTTAAAGATTAATATATATATATACCTTTTGCACTCTCTCAACTTCTATTTTCTTCTAAGTGAAGGAAAACATCTTCTTTGTGAGAAATAATTTTACAAATACCCCAAAATATGCTTTTTAATAAACTCTATTTTGTGTCAGCTTTGAAACTGCTGAAATGTGCATACTATAGGCATGATTCCCTCCTGCTCTATGCAGAGGAAGAAGAGTTTGAATCCCTTTGTCACATGATGGATGTGAGTGATTTTCTTGAGCAAGCGCTACTTTTCTTGCTAGGAGAAGAACATAGTTAAGCATATCAACTTTGATACACCTCCTTTAACAGTTTCAAATTGGGCACTGCCACTTTAATAACCCACACCTGGTTAAGATTCCCGTTCCATTGAATTCACACTGCAGTAATGAGCCCTGAACATCAGGCAGAGAACGTAATGAGAACAATGCAATTAATCACCAAATCGTGTTCAATTTCAATAACATGAAAATTTCTCTTACATTTTTTTTTCTCCCTAGAAATAATATTTTATGCAGTGGAAAAGGTAGGCCAGGTTTCAGTGATGAACAAAAAAGTGTCCTCAGATAAAAACAAAAAGCTAATAGTCAGCAGGCCACATGAAGGTGAGTGCATAAGTCAAATACCTATGCCATCTGTTATGGAAAATTCACAGGAATAAGTGGCACACATTTCTAAAAATACATTTCTTCACAGCATGCAGAAGCACATCTTGCGAATTAAATTTCTGAGGAAGAATATAGAAAATTATTATCAATTAGGTAACCTTATCTTATTAAAACATAGGAAATCCTTTTCTTATTAAAGAAGAAGAAATTCACAGCCAAACCTCTTGCTGGGTGAATCTACTGCTTTAACTGAAGCAAAGCAAAACAAAACAAAAATGCGGAAAAACAAAACCCAGAAAACTGGCCTGGATGTGTCGCGATTTGAGTGCATGTGAATCACTATTTGTGTGATGTAGAATCGTTCAATTTCTCTAGGTCTGTCTCCTCACCTGCAAAAAATAAAGCAATGGGACAGCAAGTATAGGAGAATTTAATAGAGTTAAATTTTAAGGCTTGTGGATTTTAGGTATCTGAATAATAGAAATTGAGATGGATATTAATTTATCCCAATCACCTGTCTCTTGCAGAATTCTTAGAGCAAAGGGAAAAAAGATGCATTTATGAAGATATTTTTTTAAAGAGGCTATCATTGCTGTCATTAAATTCTGACAGATTGCTTACATTATATTGGAGACATATGAAGAATACCTAACTCTCACTTTAATATTTGAATAGGACATGGCCAGTTGTCTTGATATTGATGCAAAACCTACATATTTATTACTGAGCGTATTTCTGAAGAAGACAGTTCATTAAAGACTATCATTTGAAAAACAGGTGCAATGACCCCACCTGCAAAATTACTTTATATGCACATTTCTGGCAATAATAGAAATAAATTGGGCATTTAGGCACTAGCTATGCATTTTTTGTAAAGACGCTCTTCTTCAATAATTGCAAAAAATAAATTTTAGGAACCTTTTTTAGACCTTGTATTAAATTTATTGTAATTAGAGATTAATATATACCTCATGTGCTCTTTTAGCCTATACTTTTTAGTTTCTTCTAGTTAGAAGTTCCTTTGTAGAAGATGTTTCCTCCTTAATGAGAGTGTAATTTAGCATCTATATGTGGTATAAACCTTGTTTTTTTCATTCACTTTGGAAACAGTTGAGTGTGAAAGGCCGCTATCCTTTATAGAGTGAGCACATTTTTGAGATAAAAATGACAATGTGTTTTACACAATTTGCAGACCAGTTTACATAATTGCATTCCTGATTTTATTTTTATTTTTTATAGTTAATTTTAACTTTTATTGAGATACTCTCAGTATGAGGATGAAGTTCAATGAGTGTTTATGGCTTCAGGATGACAAGAAGAGAAGGCTATATGCTTTATAGGAGTCCACTTGAAAGGATGAAGGTATTGGGAGCATTCTCAGTTCTTCTTCATCCATGAATGATTTTTCTAACTTAACAGATTTTCCAGACCTTCAACTGAGATCTAATATTAGTTTAATGATCATTTTGTTGGTTATGAATATTTTATTTATTTATTTATTTATTTATTTATTTAAATTCAATTCAATTAATTAACATTTAATATATTACTGGTTTCAGAGGAAGAGGTCAATGATTTATCAATCTTATATAATAACCAGTGCTCATGACACCACATCTCCTCTGCATTCCTAATTTTAATTTGACAGTGTCATGAATGCTTTTTCAATTTCAACTAAGGTAACCAGGCAAGAAATCCAAATGAGTGAAGGTAGTGATGGATGCAAAGGATGGCTATTGACACGTTTAAAATATGCTTTAGAGCTTAAGTTTGCTATTGTAAACTGATTTCAGATTACCTTGACTAGAATGCTTTATTTAATTAAGCAGATAATATGTGAAAACATTTTTGAAATATAAAGACTGAAAAAAACACTGGCATTTTGTTGAACACTAGATATGATATACCATGTACTCTGCTCCATAGTGATACTACAATTCCTGTAAAAATGGGGTTAATACAATTGTTTGAACAGACATGATGGGATGGTTACATGCAATACCATCACATCACGCCTGTGAGAGAGATTGTGTTATCACCATTTCACAAATGAAACAAATGGAAGATCAAAGAGGTGAAGTTATTTGTCTAAGGATACACAGCATTGAACACGCAGCAGTGGAATTCAAACCTAGGCAAGTGGTTGATGTCATCACTTTTCCATCCACCAGCATATTAAAGAACTTCAAAATATTCTGAAAATTTGTATATCATGTGAGAGTTCTTTCAGCATTTTTAAAATTCAACTTTCCCCTTTATGAATAAATTAGGGATTGGATTAACAAGGTGATCTCATATAATTTTTAGGTCTTTTAACACTTAGTACTTGGAGTGGGTAGGGACTCTACAGATAAGCATCAAACCTTCCTCTAGTTGAGTAGCATACTCATGTGCTATTAAAGATGTTTTATTTTTTTATTTTTTAAAGGTTTTTAAATGTATTTATTTGAGAGAGAGAACAAACACACACAGGGAGAGGAGGAGGGAGAAGCAGACTCTCCGCTGAGCGGAGAGCCCTACATGGGCTCAATCCCAGGACCCTGAGATGATGAACTGAGCTGAACGCAGATGCTTAACTGACTGAGCCATCCAGTCACCCCTGTTAAAGATGTTTTAGTAATGGATCACAGTGTACATGAATATTATTTTTGGAGATGCGAAGGGTTGAAATCATGTCTGTCTTAATTATTGTGTATTACTTCCTATCAATCTCTAATACATTTAAAGAAGAAGAAATGAATTAGAAGAAATGGTAAATTTCTCATAGGTATAATAATGGTGTCACAGGAAAGATACCCCTTGTGTTTCAATTTTGGAATAATAACTCTAATTACGTCCACTTTGGTTTTATTGCAAAATAAATAATAATATCTAATGCTAACATAACATCAATACCATTCATTTTCTTCTCCAGAAATGATTCTAATAATACTGTGATGATTTCCAGAACTTTTGAGAAATCAGAAAATGTTTTGTTTTGTTTTGTTTTGGAAGTTTACCAGTATTCCAGAATCAATCATGACTTTTTTGGGTAATGCCCTTAACATGGTCTCATTTCTTTATTTTTGGGCTTGGCCTCATGAGACAAGCCACAGGCAGATTATGATGTAATACAGTGCAGCAAATGTTATTAAAAGTGGTAAAATAAAATGGTGAGTGTGAACCACAGTCATGGGTGCTTTATGTGTTTTCACAGGTGTTAGTCTTTTCCAGGAATTTTCTTAAGATTAGTTAATGTTTTTTTATGAATTCTTAATAAATGTTTCAATATTCATTAAAATAGTAATAAGGACTATTTTAAAAGTCAGTTTTGTCACTTCCTGTCCCAAGGAGAGCAAGCACTGGGAATATCAGGTAACTGGCTCTCTCAGCCTAGATAATGGGGTCAACCTTATAAATGGGTCTTAAAGCACTAGAATAATTCTTATAATATCTGGTTTCTGTCCATCACTGCATTTCCAAGAAGCTTATAAACTTTATGGAAATGATCTCATTAACCAATTTACATCTCTCAGAAGTAGGTATAGGATAACGTATTTCAACTACTGCATGAGACCAACTTCTGGGTGTTTCCCTTCTGAACTCCAACTTTGAGCCCTGGCTTACTTAAAGAGCACAATATTGAGTTCAGGGTGTGATGAGTAGCTGACCAGCTACTTCTGATTTTACTTTGAAAGTGGTTTATTAGAACATGTGAAGACTCTTGTGAATGGAAGGGTCCTGAAGAGGCCATTAAACCCATTCCTCCATTACTTTGTAACACTGCTCCTGAGCTATCCCAGAAATATAACCAGTCTTAATAAAAAATCTGTTAAGACAAAGTTTACAATACAGATTAGATTGCAAAATCTGTGAGGGGAGATAGTGTTAATCTAGTTTACCATTAATACCAAAGTGAGCACTCTATTAATGTTTATGGAATACATGAATTAATGAATAAATAATGACAAGACATATTGACCATACACTGTGTTCCAAGCACCATTCTATGAAAATTGTGCACATACATTCATTTAATTATCAGGGGCTAATAAATCATTAATGATAATAATAAATTGAAGGAAAGAATATTTAAATCAATTTTCTTATACTAATTCAAATTGTCAACAATTTTGTTAGGAAATATTTCCTTCTGTTTGAGATAAACACTTTGTGTTCCCTCTTTTTTTTTTTTCTTGAAGATTTTATTTATTTATTTATTTGAGAGAGAGAAAGAGAATGTGAGTGGGGGGAGGAGCAGAAGGGAAGGGAAAGGGAGGAGGAAAGAATTTCAAGCAGACTCTGAGCTGAGCACGCAGAGGCCGTCATGGGGCTCTACCTCACCCCTGAGATCATGATCTGAGCCGAAACCAAGAGTCGGATTCTTAACTGACTGAGTCACCCAGGTGCCCCCACTTTGTGTTCTTTTCATCCTCTTGCTCTTTCAAGAGTGGAAATTGAAAAATATTGGGGTAATAATACTTTAAATATCTCATGAATATAAGAAAAAACTTAGGCATTGTGGGAACTTCATATAAACACTATTTCTAAAAAAACATAAAGAACATGAAAAGATTAAATCATGGAAAAGTTATTTGTTTTACTTACTTAAAAATACCTTGTATGTATTATTATAGACAATAAGGTAAATTTTAGATGCTTCCTCTTTAAATGCTTCCATGTATAAAAGATTGACAGTTTTAGGGCAGGTGGGGATATGATAAGATTATTGGGGGAAAATAGAATTTATATGAATAATAAAAATGCAAATTCTAAAAGTATGAAAGGACCTATCATATAAACAATTGAATAGAATAGTTTTAAATATTCTCATATTCTATACCTTATATTATGCAAGCAGCCAAAATCTTTTTTTCTATTTAAATATATTATTTTCAAAATCATAAAAATACGTTGCATAAAAGAGTTCAACCTCATGTTAGCAGTGTGACATATGTATTTTTCTCTTTAATGTGTAGTGCATTTAGTAGCTTGCGAATTGTTAATTATGGAGCTCTTTCTTAAAAAGCCAGTGTTTCAAAGCATATTATCCCCTCAGTCTATAATTGCCTATGAGGGGTGGCTAATAAACAGTCCATTTTGAAAGTGTATATGTTGGGGGGAGCAGCAAACAATTTTGGGCTGGGAGAACAATGAATGTTCTTTTGGAAATCATTGGTTTCTTATAACCTGCTGTTTTGCCCCCTCATCCACTATGGACAACATTGTGTGAGAGCCTGATTCTATTCCCTGACCCCACTCCCATCTTTCTTTCACTTCTATCTGTTAAGACCAATTTAATCGTGAGCTGAATTACAAGCAGAGGTATGCTTCTCACGTTTCTTCTCACTGTGGAGAGGTTTAAAGGAAGATTTGGCTAATTATTCAGACACTATCACAGTCTTTTCAAGTTCAGTCATTTACCTTTTAGTGCGGAATTGGTCTGACCAAACTCATGGTTTCCTTGGAGGAAGAATGGCCTCAGCTCTGGAAAAAACTCTGATTATCATGGTAATGGATGTAGGAATCCGAAAACTTTAATCCTTTAATTTTAAAGATGGGAATAACATACACATACGATGGGCTATAAACAAATCAGCACTTATAGGCTTACATGGTGTTTATTGTTAGAAAGTGAAAGCCAATACGTTTCTCAAAAAAGGACTGTGCGCTTGTCCCTGAACTGGTTGTCAGTCTAGCATGATGTAAACTCTGTTTCCGTCGTGGTCATCTGCTCTTATTTTCCAAAGACCTTCATCACTAGTTGGATTTGTCTTTTGTCATCTTACATCACAGGAATACCATTTTGCCAAACTTTGGCTATGAGATCTTCAAAAAGACGAAGACATCTGATATCGATGGTTCCAAACAAGTCGAGCAACAAAGCTCACGTCGCAATGTATGTACCTTCCCTTTCTAATAAAACCAAAGGCACTCAACATACTGTCTCCCCACCCCTCCAGTGTGCCATTTGAAAGGTAAGAGCCTAGAAGGAGTAACTATCTCCGTCTTTTCTTGTTTGTAGCAAGTCATCAGTCAAGGCAAATGGGAGCCGTAGCTCTGAAATGCAACGCTACTTTGGAAATACTACTTTGAAAATAAGCTCTATGTTTATAGCTACATTCTGTCAGTTCAGTCCTGTTGATAAAACAGTTCTTTAATATTTAGTCACAGTGGTGGCATTAATTTTAAAATAGACCTGCCCCCAAAGCATATCAGTCTCTCTCTCCTATAAGTTTGAAAATTTGGAGTTATGTTACAAAGGGAGGGATGCTCCTTTGAGAATATATGACATCCATCTACTCAGAAGACCTGTGAGTATTTGCAAGATGGTCTGATTCTATTTCAAGGAGTTGTGTGTATAGGCCTAATGTCTTGAAGTCATGCTGAGCAATTTACAAAATATGTACCCTCCCTGCTGTAAAAGTTCAATATCTGCTCAAAACTTTCATTTCTATTCAATGTTCAAATCAAAGTTGAAGCAGACACATTTATGTGACGTTTGAAAATAATTCTAAATGTTCTTTCTTTCCATTACACTAAGGGAAAAATATCTATCATTTATAATTCAGTTGATAAAATAATCATTGAGAGATATTCATGAAATATATATATATATATATTAATATGCTGAATTTCTAGGCTTAAAGATTAGGTTTTGAACGGAGATCGTGTTTTGCAGTTGTGATCTATGCTATTGTTGGTGTAGTGATTGTTTTCTTGAGTGTTATTACTAGCTCTTTCCAAGAGAGAGCAGTAGTGAATTGCATTATTTGTGCTGGCTATATAGTTTTACTCAAAAGTACTGATTTTCATTTTCAACTTTATAACCTTTCAACCTATCGACCATGAAAAATGCTCTGACACAACGTGACACATATAAATGTTTAAAGTCCAAAGGGTAATTATCTATATTCATAGTTAAAACTGTGCCTTGATTTCACAATAGAAACCATATGTTCACTCAAAACACTTTCAATAGGTTAAATAACACCCAGATTAACCCTGAGTTAGTTTACTGGTTAAAATAATAGCAGCATCTTCTTCCAATTCAGTAGTTCATTTATCATCTCTGATCAAGGCCCTGGACATGAACTTTCAAGATTTAAAAGCTTAAGTTTAAATAGAAAAAAGAAGCAAGGAAAAAAAAAAAAAGCCTACAGATGTTTAAATATCCTCGTTCTTGACCTTATCATCGTCCTATCTGTTCAGGTACTTAATACCAGCTTTGAGAGCTATTACTGAAAACTGCACTCAAGTTTGTCTTACATTTAATAAAATATAACCATTTTCTCTCTCGAGTCAGGAAGGCAATAACTAGCTGGTTTTTCCTTAGCACCTTAGCCATATGGGGAACGATTGAGATCAATTATTGAATTGTTTTAAATGCAAATTGCCTCAGACCTGGATCAAACCAGCAAGGAGGCCCAGTGAAGGCCAGGCCAAAGCATCTTGCTCTTCCAGTCAGATTTTTGAGGCTGAGTCATATGAAGTAAAACTTCTCATAACTTGCAAATAAGCCAGCTCAATTATATATATCGTATCATCCTTGCAATAATGGATTATCCTGAAACTTTGAAATCACCGCAGCAGAAAATTACAAGCAGAAAACAAAATTGTATATTATGGGAGTAATGACAAAGGCAAAAGACACTGTAGGGAGAAAAAAAAAGAAAGGACGAACAAGGAAATGACTTTTCAGCGTGCGCCAGCCAGCTCTGCACACGCTCTGCTGGTTGCAAGCCACTCCTCGTCCTGCTTTGTAATGTCACAGTTTCTTGTCAAGCTGCAGACATCACCTCCAGTGAACAGATGATCTGCAGGGGGCTTCATCAGAAAGGGCCTTTCTGTCTCTGAAGAAGTGACATGTTTTCCCGAATATTCTATTCAAACCCCATTGAAAACAGCAGAAAAGTACAGTACAGGAAGAACAACGAGGGCTGTAGGTATTTGGTTGCCATACTTTTTCTGATCACAAAATTATTATTTTTATGACTATTTCTAAAAGTACTTGGAGTTGCTATTCCTCTTTATAAAAACGATGCAAAGGCTGTGGGACTTGGGGAAGGGAGTATTCCCTTTGGACGTAAATGAGTTCAATCTTTATAGGCAAAACCATGAACCCGGGGTGGAGGCGGGGGGCTTGACTGAGCACTTCCTCCCTTGAAATAGAAAAAGGGATATCCTTTGGCATATAAAAACCTGAAGCTCTGTAGAGAACCAGCCTCTTTCTTTGCCTTGAAACAAATAGCATTCGAAAATGTTGCAGTTTTGCATCCATCACGGGTGGATATACTCTAAACAAGTGAGCAGAACCATTCACCCTTAGAAAAGCTGGCTCCCGCCCAATTTATGCTCTATGTATGAGTGTTCATATGTTCTCCTTATACACCTTTACCATTATTTATGCATCATTTACCATAAAGGTAGGACTTACTAATAAATCTCTTCTGCAGAATGCTGAAAAGAAATCCTAGAGGTCTTCCATATTTAATATCTCAATGATTCTTCAGCCTTCCTTTTGTCATACTGTAGATTATTGTGGATAAAGCTTGCTTGAGCCCTAGTGTTATTTATCAACAAGACTCTGAGTGCATGAATATAAGGGAAATTTCTTAGCATTTGCATTGAAGGAATATGCCAGGCTCTTGTCTCAGTTCCAGTTATTGAAAGTTAACACCAAGGCAGCAAGGCTGCTAAAGCTACTTACACTCGCAGTAAGTTCCCAGCAGCGGCTGCTAAAGCCCACAGATCCAGAGGTGGTAAGAAAACGTTTATGCGGCATTATCGGCTCAAAGTGACAAAAGGCAGGTAGCAGTGCCAGGGTGGGTGTTTCATTAAATTTTCCAGTCAGTGCCTTAGCACTTGGAAAAAAAGAAAAGATACACGGTTAATGTTAATATGTGAAAGCTTACGCTCTGCTGATCGAATAGATCCCAAATGTAAGCGGTGCCTCACTGGTGGGGAGAGACGTCGGAAAGTTTGTGTCGGGAAATTGTGTCTGCTCGAGTGTAAGTTCAACGCAAATGAAATGCGGCCCAGAGTTGTCTTACTAGGTTTACTGCTTTTTTTGCTTTGTGGAATAAAAAAGGCATTAGAATTAACAGGAAAATGAAAAGTTAAATGATGGTGTACCAAAAAGAAAAAAAATGTTCGAACATTTATTATCATTTGGCAGGTTTGGTGTTTATCGGGGGCACCCATCTTGTTTGAAAATTCAGCTAAGCGAGAGTTGAACTAAGCAGTCTTAAACCTAATGCAATATTCTGGGGCCCCCCGGGTGACTCAGTCCATTCAGCGTCGGACTCTTGATTCCTGCCCAGGGTTGTGAGATCCAGCCCCCGTTGGGCTCCATGCTCAGCAGGGAGTCTGCTTGAGATTCTTTCTCTCCCTCTGCCTCTGTTCCTCCCCCCATGCTCTCTCTCTCTCAAATAAATAAATAAATAAATAAATAAAATATTTTAAAAAAATCCAAACAACCTAATGCAGTATTCTTTAGACAATGTGGTCTAAGGATGCTACTGACTTAGTTTGCGCTTTCTGGGCAATCAAAGCTTCATTACGATATTTCCATAACACCCTTTCTGTCCTGTTCTTATATTCCAGGGGCCAATAGTTCCGGATTTAATACGACCCCTAAAGAGGCTTTTAAAGAGAATAGTACATTTTAATGCCTATATTATTTAAACATAAATATATGTAATAATTTCAAAATAGATGCTGTGGAGTTCTGCTGTTGACCCTTGTCTTCTCCTCACTGCGCATCTCCTGAACACTGCTAATCCGTGTCGCGGAAGCCTCTGATCTGACTTCGCTGGAGCTGTTAGGCTGATTGTTTTTTCTGCTTTTCCCTGACCTCATTTCTATGTACCATTTGGTTTGAGCTTCTGAGTCTTTGCAATGCAAATGCTCAAAGTGAACTTCAAATTCAGTCGTTACGGAAGGCTTGCTCCTTTCCGACATGCTCAGAGAAAGGCTGTCGGCCTTCACTTGTGAACTGAGAAGCTGATTTTTGTCTCTAAGTTGGTCCTGCAACTCTCTCTCCAGCCTGCTCCTGTCTGTGTTCTTTCTCCTACACTGAGTTGAAAGGGAGAAGTGAGCTGATCTCCAGCGTGGAAGAAACGCTTCCTTGTTGGAGACAACTCAAAACAGCTCTCCCCTCCAGGGACGCCATGTCATTTCCTATGTAACATTAACATGCTTCTGAAGAAAGAGGAGTGAGATGTTATTGCTTAACCACTTCATACCCCAAATCATGTGGGCAGAAAGTCACTGTCTGGGGCCCAGAGAGGAGGGAAAAAGAACCCGTGTGGGAACATCAGAGTCTGCTTGCCTTTTTGATTAATTCACTCAGTACTTATTAAGCAACAACTTTACATATCTAATGTGATAAGCACTTCAGGGGATTAAAGAAGAATTAGGCATAAAACCTGTCTTTAGGTTTTAAATAGAGGGAAAAAAACAAATTAGAGAAAACAATCAGATGTATTAATAACTTTGGCACTAAGCAGGAAGACTCAGTCAGGATCACTGGTGAGCAAACCCCTGGGAACCAGGGAGGTGGGGTGGGGAGGTAATAAGAGAAGGCTTCCTGGAAGAGGTAGTATTTGATTTGGTCTCTAAGGGTAAGAACCCGAGTATGCGGAGGGAGGAGTTTGAGGTTCAAAGGAGTTTGAGTTTTAGTGCTAAAAAGGTCTTGCACGTACAATAGTATATGATTCTGTTTGGTTAGTGTATTTCATATGAAGAGGGAACAGTTAAAAATAAGTTTTAAGAAGTAAGTTGGGAAAAGATGACATAAAGGAAAGGAACTTAAACTTTATTTTCTAGGGCAGTCTTTCTTCAACTGTTAGAATCTCCTGGAATGCTTCTTTAAACAATCATATTCATAGACCCTTACACTGCATCTTAATTACTAAACCAGTGATTCTGGGTTAAAAACTGGATAATATCATGTCTGCTAAGGATTGAGGACAACTGATCTAGGGAGTATGGAGTCCTTGAAAATTTTCTTTCAGTCAACAGATAGTTACTGACTATCTACCATATGCCAACTCTGCACTGGGGCTGGAGAGTGGAACAAGGCGAAGACCGCTCTCGCGGAAGAATAAAGATCTTCTGGCTGCTATCAATGATAAAACTTAAGGAATTATTGCAGTTCACTCGAACTAGTTACAATCATCGGTTAAGATTTGCCTGCTTCATTTACTGTGCTTATACTGGAGACTATCATGAAAAAACTTACGACCTTCATTAAGCAGAACATTACAAGTTGTAGATAATAAATGCTATAGAACCTCAAAGAAGGGGGATCTTTGTGAGATTAGGGAAGTAGACAAAGGTCAGAATTTGTGCTGAGCCTTAAAATATGGGTAGGATTTGTCCAGTCACAGAGACACTAAAGGACATTGCAGCTGGGGGTAATGCCGTGAGTGATGGTAGGAAGCATTATGAGATGATCCGGCCAAGGAAAGTGTTCACTTTGGTGACTTCTGAACATTAGACCGAGGTTGGATAAAATTGGGGGTAGAGGGTGGATTGACAACAGAGCAAAATGATCAGAAAAACTGTCAGAACAGCTAAAGGCATGGGGTATTTCTCATCAGCAGCATGCCCGAAGAGGCGTGCACATGATGCCTGTGTAAAGATAGAGAGGTTAGTGCATTGGGGGAAAGGCTGGGGTGATGATTTAGAGGAGGATGGAGAGTGAGTTCAGGCAGTTAAGAGACTCTAAAGTCAATTATATCAGGAAACTAGGAGGCTAGTAACTCCATTTTAACACTTTACCTCCCAAATTCCTAGCAAGAAGGATAATATTGTCCCTGTTTTCTCTCAATGGAAGCACACGTGATCATTTGTTGAGACTCTGCTAGCATTAAACGCGGAGGGATTTATCACGTGAATTCTCACTAAAGTGACAATATAATACATACACAATATAATGTCTGTGTCTCATATAGATACGCACTAAGTAAGCAATACGATAGACAATACTATCAACAGTGGTTTTGCCAAAGGCCAGTAATTATTTTTGGGGTGATTATTCTTTATGTTAACTTTTGATAAAAATTAGGGCAAAACATAAATCGCAAGAAAGGCATCATTGAGGGAAGTCAAGCTAAGAGAGTTCAGAGATGTTGGCGACCAGTAACAGATTTTAGAGGACCTGAGACTGAATTCCATGCGCAGTGGTTACATTTTAGACAGTTACGTTCCTGTTTGCAGAAAGGTCCATCCCCATGAGCAATTCAAACATCAGAAAGCAACACAGAGCTTCCCCTGTGCGCTTTAGGGATCTGACGTGCACCCTCACGGAAGAGGGTCATCCTTCGAATCTGCAACGCTTTCCTTAAGAAAGAGCTTTTCACATACCAGCTTGTAGACAATTTAGTTAGCACAGAGTTCTGTGTGTAAAATAATTTATTTGTACCTAAACTGTTACGGAAGTGTACGTGTCGTCTCCGTAGGAGAAACTCAGTGTTAGATCAGAATCGCTCCTGGCGTGAAGTGGTGCTACAAGCCAACTGGCCCACGAGCAGAAGTTGGCTACAGAGTACACTCGTAAGTGAGAAGATGAATCGACTTGCAGGATGGAGTTATTTAGTAGTGTCCGTTTTACACCTGAGAACTCCTGCCAAAGACAACAATTTAGATTCAGTGGAGTTGATGTTAAACAGTTCTGTCTGACAGTAATTAGCCAAAATATTTTATTGCTTCTTGTGGTGGCTCTTAGATCAAGATATAAAACCATGTCCTCACTATAGAAGAGGATGCTTTTCTTCCTTTTTGTTATTGCAGGTGGCTGGTGTCCAACTCATCTAAAAACAGAATCAAGCTCTTTAAGTGTAAATTAAAGAGAAGAGGGGCTATGACATAAGCCCTTTCAAAAACTATATAAAATTAGAATTTGATTACTCCAGACACTCTTCTCATCCTTCTTCTGACATAATATTATAATACAAGGATATTACAATACAGTACTATAATAAAATTTGGGGTGCCTGTCTTCCTCAGTCAGCCGAGCATGTGACAGGTCTCAGGGTTTTAAGTTTGAGCCCCATGCTGGGTGTAGAGATTACTTAAAAATAAAATCTTTTAAGAATATTATAATAATATAAAGAAGCATGAATAGTCAAGGTTCTATGCTGAGATCAACAGTTCCTTAAAAGCATTTCCTTCTTGCTTCCTGCCTGTTGCAGAAGAAGCTGATGGGAGGATGACAACATTGCAGCCACTGACATTGTTCTGAGCATCTGTGATTGTAATCTAAGAACAGTTGTCCATGACTTTGACAAGCATCTATGGAGTCAAATGCTAATGAGTGGGGGTGCCTGGGTGGCTCAGTCGTTAAGCGTCTGCCTTCGGCTCAGGGCGTGATCCCAGAGTCCTGGGATCAAGCCCCACATCAGGCTCCTCCGCTGGGAGCCTGCTTCTTCCTCTCCCACTTCCCCTGCCTGTGTTCCCTCTCTCGCTGGCTGTCTCTCTCTCTCTGTTAAATAAATAACTAATATCTTTAAAAAAAATGCTAATGAGAGACCATCGAAGGTTCTGAAGGGTCTTGCAGTGTTGTTAGGTTGGTGAGATCAAAGAGTGTGGAATGATTTGCAGTGTGAAATTTTTTCCTAGAATGTAGTGACTCTGAGACCTCAGGCTGAGAGACATGGCCCAGATGAGGGAGCATTTTAAGAAGATAACTGGAAAACTAGTGAGTGTAGATTTGAGGATCAAGCAAGATTCCAACACATTCAACCCCATGTGGAAGGTGAGGTGTGCTACACCTTGAGATTTTCCTGGGGGAAGTAGACATGGAGAATTAATTAGAGTAAATAGTGTGGGATGGATTGGAACTCTCTGTTTGAAAACATGTCTAATGCATTTGGCAGTTTTATGTTCTTCTCATGATGGCTATTTAGCTTAAACTGATAGCAGGTAGAGTTTCTATGTCCAAGAAGAAAATAATCTGAACTCTAAAAAAAAATGGTAAACACTAGATGGGAAAAAATAAGAAAAAGAAAAATTTTCTTATCTAGTTCTCACAATTATTGAGATTTTCTCATTTCTGTCATAGAATCATGTCATTAATGGCCGTGCCCAGATAAGCAATTATTGTTAGCCCTGATAGTCTTAAAATACTCCATTGAGATCTAATTACACTTTTAAAAGGTGATTTTATTAGGCAGTTTGAATTTAATAAACATCTATGTAACTTCCTCTGCATTGTTATTGACATTTTATTTTATCGCCTTTACAATGTCATTTAACTTCAGGGCAAAATGTTTTGAACCGAAAGATGGCTGATCACTCAATCCAGTGCCCACAGATATGGGACTACTGCCTTTCTCTACTTTGTTGCTGTGTGGTGAATAGAGAAAAATTCTCCAGTCAGAGGGCAGTGATATTTTTTTAACCTTATATGGTTATTTATGGTATCCTAAAGCTCCTTACTTCATTTTTGTTCTCAAATGGAGATATCAATATTAAGGAGCTTAAAGGACTTAAGGTGGAAATGGTCATTTTTTATACTGCCCGAGTTGGAGATAAGAAGGCAGCCAGCACTTACTAGTCATTAAATAAACTGGTTCTTTAATAAGACAGCTATAGAAATGCTCACTCCTAATTCCCTAATGTTCCACTTGCTAAATGGCTGCCATTTAATACGACAAATTCGTATTTATAAATGGAGTTGGCTACTTTTCCTTCCTTGATTGACTCTACAGATCTGTAGAGTAACCCATGCTGAAATTCTCTTTCAACTGCAAGTTTCTTTCTTTCTTTCTTTCTTTCTTTCTTTCTTTCTTTCTTTCTTTCTTTCTTTCTTTCTTTCTTTCTTTTTCAAGATTTTATTTATTTATTTTGAGAGAGAGAGTGTGTGTGTGAGGAAGCAGGGGGAGAGGAGAGGGGAGGGAGAAGCAGACTCCCCACTGCGTGAAGAGCCTGATACGGGGCTCCACCCCAGGACCCTGAGATCATGACCTGAGTCGAAGGCGGATGCTTAACGGACTGAGCCACCCGGGTGCCCCATCAATTGTAAGTGTTCTATTAATAATAATTTGGTGGAATTATTGCCAACCCTAATATTTAGGTTATGCATAATTATCACTGAAAAACATACAATTTATCAATCTATTAAGTTGTAATTCTAAGTGGATCTTACCTAGAAGGAAATAGGCATGATATTGGACATATCAACATTTAGATCACCCAAATAACCAATAAAACTATCATGAGATGTTCAACAAATGCAAATCACACAATGCCATTTCCATATGTAGCCAAGAGTCAACAATTAAAATACCTGCTAACACCCAGTGGTGAGGCTGTTGAGAAATGTGAACTTGAGAGAAGTTTAGCAGATCAGTTAATTTGCATTAACTTACACACCATTTTCCAGATGTTTGCAGAGAATTTAATTTTAGTGTTAGGGAGTTATGTCCTCAAATTGCCTAAGGGGTACAAAGTGGGGGTTGGGAATATCTTTTGTTCATTGGATCTTGGCATTATTTATTTTCCTGACAGTCGGCTGTGTTCACCTAATGCTCCAATTATCTGTGATATGAATAGGCTTTTTCGGGGCGTCAGTAAGGTGTAAGCTCTGAGAAACAGTGCTGGTCTGTGGCCGGTCAAAGTAGAATTAAGGTAAAAAAGAGCCAATCTGACGGCTTATGCCCTCAATCAAATGCATGTTGGGGGATATGCGGGTATGAAAGTTTCTTTCAAGGGAAATTTTGGTGAAAGGTTATATAGTCTTTCCTATTTTGTGCACCATGCCAAGTAGTAAGTTATTGTCTCTCAGCTTCAAATCCACCTTCCCAAATCCTGCTTTGTGGTGTTGAAACTCTAAAAAGCATACTTCTTCTTTGCCAGTAGACTTTCTGTTCATCTCTGCCAAGAAGGGATGCTGAAAGGAGACAGCAAATCTCGCAGAGGAACGCGCTCCTTTCTGCCTCCTGCCTCCTGCCTCGGCCTGTTTCTGTTTCCTGTTCTTGTTAGAGTCACCCTAGCAACACTTCTTCACCCCAGGAACAGCAGTTGACTGCAATTTGCGATGTTTTCCAATGTGAAGAAGCAGTCCTGCCACGCCTCACACCCCCCAGCAGGAGCCCCCTCCTCAGAGGTCTAGGTCCTACTCCGGGGGGCCCCCAACTTCAAGCTCAGAGATCTCGGCTGAGCAGCACCCCTCTCAGTGCTGGGGGCCCCCCTCTCCTACATTCTTTATTTCAATCCTTCCAGTCCCTTTGTCTCTTCCCCCAGTCTTAGAAATGATACCTACTTCCTGAAATTGCCACCTCAGGGATACCTTGTTTTCTTTTTTGCATTTTCATTTTTAATACTTAATTAACAATTCTTTGTATTGAATTATCTCTATTAAAATAAGTGGTATTGTTTTCATTCTGTGTCTGGAAAGGAAGAGGGTAGCAAATTAATCAAAATGACTTTCCTTCTAAGGATATTTCCCGCTCCCCATTTAACGGTAAACAATCAAGAAAGTGAACAAAAAAAGAAATCGTATACAGAAGGGAAAATAATATTGTAAAATAATTTTGTTCTTAGAAAATCATATACGCAGTAGACAGACAGTAGATACATTTTGATATAAATGTAGTTGCATATTTATATAGAGACAGTGTTATGTGTTGAATTGTGTTCTTCCCAAATTCAAAGGTTAGTTCAGTACCTCAAAATGGGACCTTATTTGGAAATAAGGTCTTTATAAATGTAATCAGTTACGATGAGGTCATACTGGAATATGGTGGGGCCCTAACTCATTATGACCAGTGTCTTTACAAAAAGGATAAATTTGGATACAGGCATGATCCTAGGGCGAATGCTCTGTGAGCGCAAAGGCAGAAACAGAAGCGAGTGCATCTTTAACCCAAAGAACCCCTAAGATTGCCAGGAGTTAGGAGCGGGGCATGGCGGAGATTCTCCCTTACAACCAACAGAGGGAACCAAGCAAACCTGCCTATGCCTTGATCGCAGATGTCCGGCCTCCAGAACGATGAAACAATGTTATCTATTGTTTAAGCCACCCAGTTTATGTTACTTTGCTATGGCAGCCCCAGCAAACTGAAACAGATAAATTATATAAGTTATAAAAGTTACAACACACACACACACACACACACACAACTCAATGGAAAATAGCATGTTTCGAAATAGGGAGAAAAATCAGCAAGGTGGCACATCTACAGTGATTTTATATGGGTTTTTAGCTGTGTGTATTGATATAACAGAACTGAAAACTAATGTCTATCCTATTAGCTTTCTCCAATGGAATGCTCATGTTGTGATACACAGAAGGCAGAAGCAGGTAGGATCCCAGGCAAGCAAATCCCTGGAAAACAATTTCTATTGAGACGACTGTGTTTCTGAACCCACGTGCGGTGGTTTTTCATCTGAGCAGATCTGACTGTAGAGTCATTGCTGCGGTTAGAACACTAAATCTCTCTAGGGAACCTCAGTGCTGAAAACCCCAAAAGCTCCAGCAGTCTAATGAGGTCAAACCCAAATTCCGCCTCTCTGACCATAGTCCCACCCGCACTTTTCCACTCTACTTCATCACAGTATATTTTCCCCTAAAACTGTTTCAAATCTGCCCTCATCTCATCCTTTCTGTCAAATTCCATCCTCGAACACTTTATTTCCTAAACTCCCCCCTCTTCCTCCACTGTTCCTTTGCACGACTGATGGATTGATTGACTGGTTGATTATTTAATCTGATCATCCTAGGTTTCCTTTTCGGAAGGACAGTTTTCTTCCTGGGTTCTCACCTCCATTGGCAATTGAAGGTTCACTTTGCTGACGCTACACTGTCCCACTCCTCTAGTTCTCTCATTCAATGTCTCCCTGTCCAGTGCCAATAATGTGCATCTCCTAATCCTAGAGTTTCTTTCCCTTACCACGTTCCTGATTAAGGTGAGTTAATGGGGCTGGACCAGTTATGGAGCTAGTCATAGAATAATGGAAAAAGATAATTTCACTCCATTAAGGGAATTAGAGGTCATTTACTCTCACACCTTCATTTCATAGGTGGGTTTTTAATTTTTAAGCTCTCTTTTGAAAAATCTCAAAATCGCCTCTGAGGCTAACCTACAGATTAACCTGTATAGATTTACAAATGGAGTAGAAATAATCCAAGAAGAGTCACCAAGGAAATCCATGTTTTGAAATTTGGACTAGATATCACTTATTTTTCAAAACAAGGTATTAGGCAAATATTTATTGGCTGGAATGCATAAGGCATTATACGTTGTGCATCACACGTACGTGCTACCTGGCTTAACCCACTGCAGTTCTGTGAGGTGTTACTATCACGGCCATTCTAAACACAAACTGAAGCTTAGCTTACGTAACTTGCCTGTGGTCACACAGATGACAAATTTATCAGTAAATACTTGAACTCCATTCTGTCCAACTTCGAAGTTTGTACTCTTAACATTACCATCCATACTGCACTAGCACTAAACTCGATCACGTTCTCCTGAAAATATGGTTTGATTACAGGTGAGTGTGTGTGTGTCTCTGTGAGTCATACACAGCCAGTGAGGAGAGGGGAAGGAGGTGGACAATTTGTGGTGAGGCATGAAAATGAAGGGTATGTGTTCATACATATGTATGTGTGTGTGTGTGTGTGTGTATGTATATATATTTTCCATATATATATATATATGTATATATGTATATATTCATATATATATATATATATATATATATATATATATATATATATATGTATATATTCTCCCTATAGGGAGAATGAATTTCCTCTGTCAATCCTTAAATGTATCTCAGAGACATTTATTCTTTACCTGACTCAACAACATTTGGAATTCAGTCTTTGGCTGTGGAAAACCGTCCCATCCCAGATGGGAAGGACACGTAGAACCATGACCTCATTAGCACATTCGCAACTGAGTTCACAATTTAAAAAAATGAAAGAAATATTCCTAAGAAGCAAACACAGTTTGACTTATGAAAACAATGAACCATTCAGAGAATATAAAAAAAAACATTTACTGGTATTATTAAATCTTCAGCCATCAAGAGGGAGATTTTCTGAAGCACAGAGAACCGGATAAAAGAGAACATTGATTTCCTGCCAGTTTTCACAGGTTTACCACCATAAACGTAGCAAATATCATCAATGCAACTATAAGTCCTTTAATTTAAGTAGGAACAGGGTTATTTTAAGTTTGCCAGGCTTTTCCTCTCCATCCTGAATGTTGTTAGAATGCCAGAAACTTTCAAGATCAATGTTACCCACTTCAGAAAGGGTAATAAACATAGAGCCCTATAGTCTTCTTTGTTGTTCACATTCTTTAAGAAATCTGACAAGCCTAGCTGTAGCATAATTGCTTTGTGTCTCTAGGGGAGGAAAAAAAAAACTCATTTGACATTAGGTTTGCATAAGAAGTACATTTTCCTTGGAAATGCGCTACTAAATAATTAAGTGGCTTTGACAAGTTCGATCGTAATGTCTGTAAGCCATTGTTTCCTCATCTGCAACACGAAGAGGTGAGGTTAAGTTAGTTTTAGGACTTTGGCCAGACCCAATGTTACATAATAAATACCATAAAATGGCAGTAGAATTGATGCCTTCACTCATATAAGACTCACACCAAGTCCCTGGGTTTTCCAGATTTTGTTTGTGGTGAGCAGAGAAGAGGAATCCAGATCACTTATCTTCTGGATGAAAGACAGATTAGATTTCAAAATTTCCATGTTTTCATTCTCTATTCTTTCCAGGGAAAATGGCTGACGGTGATGAGCACAAGGGATATAACTGAGAAAGGAAAATGCTCGTGGCAAACATACTGAAAAACCTGTTCAAATATGGAATGTGTACAAAATGATATTTCCCAATGTAAAAGGGATGCTTTTATGATGATATTATTGAATACTTCTGGGCTGAAAAAAGGCTGCTTAACAATGCGAATCCTTCATAGTATAAATCTACAACCAACTCTTAGGTTCCCTGTCATCATAAAGGTGATAGAATGGTGCTCGTTTAATTCCATCTGAACAACATCTTTACTCAGAATTTCCATGACTCTTTGTAGCTTTGTATTAACATGGACTGAATTTTATCTTTTTAGGAATCCAAAAATAAAGAGATAATAGTTAAATAAATTGTAAATATTGGTTACTCAGTGCCCCTCTGCAGAATGACATCACCTGAGAAATCGTGTCACCTGTGCATATCAGTTGGCCTCTAGTCATGCCTGAGGTCTGTAAGATTCTGTTATTTTCTTCACCCATACCCTTGTCCTCCCCTTCTAACTTTATTGACTATTGTTTTCCTTTGAACTGGGTTAAAAGCATCTGCCACCAACACATATATTCAGAATTTCTTTTGTACTTACAAATTGGAGATAGAATGGAGAAGTCCCAGAGTTTAATTTATTATCTTGCTGGCTGATTTCTCATTAGGCTTTCTTCCTTTTCAGGAAGTGTCTGGCTATAACTCAGTAGGTAGACTATTGACTGTTATCATGGCTGGTAGTAGAGTATTATATTAATGCTATGAACAGTTTCCTGATCCTAGATATGAAGGGAAAAGAGAGATCACTTGTTGGTATAAGGTTAAGGCAGGGGCATCACAGGCATATTGCAAAATTTTATGCAGAATATTTTTACTTTTGAAAAATCACTTAACCTCTGCTTTGGTTTTTTTAGTTGTAAAGTGGGGTGTTGAAGAGGTTATACAATTAATATTTCTAAAGTATTCTTAAAATGAAAAATGCTATGCAGGTGTTAATTATCTTGTCATGTTATTATTAATAGTAATTTAGGTAATACATTTTAAAACACAACCGTCATGCCATTTTGCAGCCCAATGAGCTGTTTTCCCTGAACAGCAGGCATATTAGTATAATATAGATTTTAACATTTATAAAACATCTCCTTTATAATCTCTAGAGGTAATAATATCTAAACAAGTTGTAGGATTACATTACGTTAAGAGGGACAAAAACCTAAACCAGATAAGAATACATGCAGATCAGTAAACAAAGCATACTGGCTGGGTGTGTGCATGCACATACGTGTAAAGTGCCAGCCAAGAGAGACAGGGCTGAAGGAATATTATCTTAATGAAGGAAACATGTCAGTGGTCTCCAGGTTATTTTGACAAATTCTACTTTCTTCTGTCAATTCTTTTCCCCAGAGGCCTAACAGGAAAAGAATTTCAAATAGCTTTACTGGTTTGTACAGTCAATAAACAGAACATACGGGAAGATAATACCACAGGGTATTAACAGCTCATGGGTCACATAAAAGAAAAACTTCTACGCATAGCTCTTGCATTAGTGTTCTCCAGAGAAACAGAATCAACAAGATCCACACACATACACACACAAACATATACATACATATATATGGACAGGAAGAGGGAACAGGAGAGGAAGAGGGAGAGGGAGAAAGAGACAGATTGGTTTTAAGAATTGGCTTTGGCTTACATAATTATGGAGGCCAAGAAGCCCAATGATGGATCTGCAAGCTAGAGAACCTAGAAAGTCAGTGGTATAATTCAATCTAAGTCCAAAGACTTGAGAAGCAGGAGTGCTGATGCCAGAGAGCAAGAGACGTATGTCCCAGCTCAGACAAAACAGCGAATTGGCCCTTTCTCTGCCCTCTTGTTCTATTCAGGCCATTAGTGCATGGAGTGTTATCCACCCACATTGGTGAGGGTAATGTTCTTTACTCATCTATTGATTCAAATGTTAATCTCTTGCAGACTCAAACATAGGTAAAGTTTGATCACTGTCTGGGCATCCGTTGGTCCAACCAAGTTGACAGATAAAATTAACCATCACACTCTGTTATAGACATTAAGAAAACATTAAAAGTAGCCAATAATCAGGGGAGTCATGTGCTTTCTATACCCGAGAAGAAGAAATGCCCTTTGATTTAAAAAGAAATGCCCCTTCTTAGAATTCCTAGGGACATGCAGTGGGTGGTCTATGGGAGGGACCTTGAAAAGTTTACCACACACTTCTTATCAGAAGGTATACATTTGCATAGATTAAGATTTGTATAGATTAAGATAGATGGGTAAATACTTCTGGAATGTCACTAGAACCAAATACAGAACCCAATACTCTAAGCTTCCCCTTAGATGAATTTCTGCCCTTTCTGTCCTCGTATAACATTTATTTGAAGCACAAATTTTGATTCCTAAGATTCTATTCTATGCTGCAAATCATGATGCTTGTACTTATGGGAAAATAAAAGATTATATGATATGGACACTAGCCACAAGCTCCTTACTGCCTATGAGTGGAGATGAGGTATGTGCGTCAATAATTCTGTGATTCAGATGTTTGTTTTCAACAACTACCATATCAGGTAGCTTTTGTTGTATAGTAATTACCCCAAAATGCTGTGGCTTAAGATATCAGCCATTGATTTAACTCATAATTCCAAGGATTGACAATTTTAGGACTGATTCAGATGATCTAGACTGAGGATAATTCATGCAGCTGTAGTTTGCTTTAGCCTGAGGGCCTCAGTTCTTTTTCACAAGATGTCTTGTCCCACAGCTGCTAGCCTAGTCTTTTTCATATGGTAGAGTGTTCCTGAAGCATAAAGAAAGAGAAAAAATGAAAAGTGTTAAGCTCTTTTCAAGCCTTTAGTTGCATCACATTTGCTACTGTTCTATTGGCAAATATAAGTTAAATGGCCAACCAGATTCATCTCGTAATGGAAAGAGCTGCAATGTAACATTACAAGGGCATAAAAAGTACAGAACGAATCTGAAGCCATTATTGTAATTTACCAACACTGAGGAACAAAAATAGATTTTCCTTGGAATGTCAGATGCCATTGCCAAGAACTTTGCCCATCAAGAATATACTGGCATAAATTAATGTAGCTCCTCTTCCTTAGGTCCCTTTTTCCTTGAGATTACAAGAAATTTCTAGGGTGTATAATCATGGCACAAGGGTTATTTCTTGTTGTTATTGCCAACAAGTTTGCTGGATTTAGAACTAAATTGTACTCCCTTGAAGTTTAGAGAATCTCCACAATCTCTTTCTTCCAAAATAGTTGTCCTCTACCAACATTGAGAACAGCTTCCACACACAAAGCCTCTCTTCCTTCCGTGGATTGACTCTTGGATTATATCATTGCAAGATAGACAGAGTTGAGGTCCCTGCTCTGATTACTGTCTCTATTTTTGCTGCAAAATTTACTTAAAGTTGCAGGTGAAAAGAAATGCTACTTCAGAAGAGGTTGCTTAAATCTCAATTTTCAAACTGGTGCTTGTACTTCCAATGCTGTAACTTTTTATATTTACTTACACATGCACATCACCAGAAAGCAAACCTACCCTCTCAGAATTTCAGAACTATCATGACTTTTTTACCAGTGTAATTTCTAGGTAAAGTTCAGGAACATCATGATGGTTTTATCTTAAGGGTCCTATTGTTCTGACCTGTCTCTAGACCTAGGATAGGGTCATTCAGGGTCATCCCAATAGGTTGTTTGTTCATTTTTTTTCTCATTGACTGGCCTGGAAAAAAAACAGTATTTTAGGAATGATCAAAACTTATTGATGATTAGAATGAAGACATTGAGCCCAAATGAGAGTCCATGTCTGCAGGAAACCCTTCCAGCTACATTGAAGTCTGCTTTTTTAATAACTGAATTCAGAGATTATGTGATCTTGTTCATTCTTCCCAGAATCTCCTGGGAATTCCAATGCCTGCTTTCCAGCTTTCCTTCCCAATTGCTTCCATTTTGTCAGTATCTCTCCCTGTACCTCTTCCAGCCACAAAACCAATTAATAACTAAATATTCACATCATTAGCCACACGATGCTATAAAAGTAGAATGGGTTAAATTGCAAAAGAGCTCATGGTAGAGAAAATTGTTCATGGAAGAAAGAGGTTATTTGAAACTGCGAAAATTAGGAAAGAGTTCATGAAAATTTTTATTTCATTTGTCTTTGACTTGGAGGACATTTAATCTATTTGGTTATTAAGGAAGAGGGAAAAGGGCATTCCTTGAGTAGTTAAAAGTGGAACAAATGCTCAGTTATTAGAAGTTTAAGTTGTTTGGGCAGAAGAAAGTTCTGGAATACTTTGGAATATGTAGTTTTTAAAGGGATAAAGCAGGTAATAATTATTTCAGTATTGCACAGCAAAACATCCTGTAGTACTTGGAGTGGTAGGCTAAGAAGTTGAACTTTTGCCATAGGGAATGATGATAGTGACAAGATCAGCAATATGGTTTAGAAATATAAATTTACAAATAGCTTGAAGACTGCACTGGACAAAGCCTATGGTTGATATGGAATTGAGCTTTAGGAAAATTATAAAGATAATGCAGGCAAAAAGCTTTTCCGTTCCCTTATTTGTTTAATGGGAAGAAGAATGTTTCCTTTACTTACTTTGAGGATTGAATAAGATATTTTACTTCTGGCACCTAACATTGTGCTTGGCACTTAAGAGAATCTGTGATAACGGTAAGTTGCCACTTCAGGCTTCAAATTACCCTAAACAGAATGCAAATCTTATTTCCAAAAAAAGTGATTTAAATTTCTTAAAGGGAAACTCTTCCTATGACCTTAAAGGACTTCTTTTGCTTTTTTTGTGTGCTTTATACTTGACACAATTTTAAGTTCTTAGAAAATACTTGCTGAATGGAAATATGCAACCACGTATCACACAATTGTTTTTAAGCAGAAATATCCATAATTTGACACCAATTCAGATTATTCCATTTGTGAGCAACGTACACTTTAAATCTTTTAATCTGTGCTACTATATGGGTTTTCTAAACTCTATTGTTGAAATCACCTCACAAATTCAGAGAGTAGATAAAGTCAAAGGAAGTTCCTTAACTGCCTCATTCTAGTGCTGAACAAAATTTCAGAGTCCATTGTAGTTCATTTCATCCCAGGCCTTGGCATAGATTGAGCAGAAGTGAATTATCTGCAGGAGGTCAAAATATGACCTCACTCCTTCAGCACTTACCACAAACTGGTCTGGCCTGTTGCTTTATGCTCTCTTATCTTCCCTGACTTTTGAGACCCTCTTGGTTCTTCCAATCTTTCTTTCTTCTAGATCCTTGCTCAGGTGTGCTTCTGTGACTTTGTCCTTGTTATGTCATTTGGATACTATTTGCTATTTGCTCTCTTTCTCTGAGCTTCACAGCTATTACTCTTACTTCCCTCTGACACCCCAAATGCATATGACCCTTGCTGGTTGGGACAGTCCTAGTGATCTTCTACGTGGGGTGGGGGAATCAGAGACCATTAAAGACCTGGATCGTGTTAGGGCAAGAAATATGAGAAGTGCTAGAATTAAGACTTGAGTCATTGGGCCACCACGGGTGCCAGTGGAACTTCTAGGTGGCAGGACACATTGACAGAAATAAGGTTGGCACAGGCGACATGCCTCAAAGGGTGTTGCTTATTGGTTTTGTATGCCCTGGGCACTGGATTGTTGATTGTGATCATAATTCAGAGCCTACCCACTCCAAATATGGCTGTCCTAGGTTTGTGTATATAGTCCAAATGTTTAGCAGACTCATTTGCCTACAGAGACCACGCAGTTATCATCCATAAATAAAATGGCTGTTGTGTCAGAGAAAATGGCAAGTGGAGAGCCCTGAGATGAGCCAAGAGGACAATGCCATGGAGAGCTTCCAGCTGCTACGCGGCTCCAGCTAAGTGTTCCACAAGGAAATATAATTCAGAATATATTTAATTTTTGAATTTTTCAAAAGAAGATAGAAATCTGCAGTTTCATATGCTTTAAGTATATTTAAGACACTGTAGGGCCAGCATTCTATGAACTCTCACCCATAATAATAAAGAAAAGGAGTGGAATTTTACAAAACTGATACTCTATTAAATTAGGGATATTAAAATTAAATTATATAGAATTTACTCAACAGTGTAAGCATGCATATATTTACAAAAATTATAAATACTATACTATGGAATTTGTTTTTTAATGCCAATTATTTTATTCCATAATGGGCTAATATTTGGAAAATATTAATATAACTTATTTTTTATTCTTCCTAAATAGTTTTCCTCTGTAGTGTTCTCTTAAGGACAAGCCAAGAGGCTTAACTCTGGGGAAGATGCATATACCAATTAGAACAATAAAATCATTACTAGGTTTTGACTGTCAAATTAATCACTGAAGTCACTAAGAATTTCTGAGTCCTTTGTGAGACAATACTCTGGAAAGCTAGGCATTACTGAGAGAGAAGAGGATTTTCTAAATTCCTTAAACTCCATTAACATATCAAGAGCCAGTTCTGATAGAGTCAAGCTTGAATAGTCAGTTTTATTCTAAGCCCCATAGAGAGAACTCAGAGAACTCTGGATATGATGTAACAGAAATCCAATCTGCCAAAATAGGATGTGGGAAGTTGTCAGAGTAGGAAGTGAGAGAAATTCTGTGAAACTTTTAGTGAAGGGAAGTAGGAGCTGGTTTAATATTTTTCTTTAGTAAAAATTTTTTTAAAAGATTTTATTTATTCACTTGAGAGAGAGAGACAGAGAAAGCACAAGCAGAGGGAGAGGGAGAAGCACACTCCCCACTGAGCTGGGAGCCTGACTTGGGGCTAGATCTCAGGACTTGGAGATCATGACTTGAGCCGAAGGCAGACACTTAACCATTTGAGCTACCCAGGTGCCCCTGGTTTAACACTTTCCTAAGGGAATCCTCAAGATGGCATGTGAGAGAAATATCTAGATTAAGATAGGGGATTCTGGGAAAGGACAAACCTCTCCTTAATAGTACCACATTATTTTGGTACCCTATCTAACCTAGGAAAATTTTTGCAAAAGCTTATGTACTTCAGGTAAATAATCAAAAAGTAGCATTCCAGTTTCCTCACAACCTGCGCAGGCAGAATTTCAACGTAGAAGATATAAGAAGATCAGAAGATTAATATCTTTTTGTGGTCCAGATCAAAAGCTCATGGTGTAAAAGGGTTCACAACAGAGAGGCAAATGGCCACAAACTTGAACTTCCACAGCAATGTCTGCACAACATCAATCTTGCTGGCTGACATCTTGGATAGATTGGAGTGAGCTAGGGGAAAAGCCTCAAAAGACTAGGCTGTTACCTACAACAGATGGAGTCTACCCAAAGAGACTGACTTGACCCTTAAGATTCAGAGCTATTTTCACTTGGCAATTTTCAGTCTTGAGTCCTTTCATCACTACCCAGTGGGTCTGGAATTTACAATCCAGATTAAACTGTTGGAGGTAGTATTTTCTCACTCACCTTAAAAAGTGTTAATTACTGACTTTACCATATCTTTAAGGGATTAGAGAATTTAGGGCTAATGAAATTGTTTCTGGTGGGAAATTTAGTATATTTCTTTTTTTTTTTTTTAACGCCTGTTTGTCTTATGCTTTGCTGTTGTGCCCAACAGCAGTCTTACCTCATTTCTGCTTTAAGATGCCACTTTCTAAAATCAAGGCATCTTTCACATGACTATATGACAGGAGCATCAGTGGAACCTCATTTTTTAAAAATTTGGAGTGTGGAGAATAGCTTCATATAAAAGACTGACTTACAAGTCCCTCTTTAGTATTTCCCTTCACCTGCTTCAACTGAAACCGTTTGGTCCAGAAATGCGGACAATATTGTGCTTACATAGTGACAGTATGAAAAAGTTCTCTTGTAGTAAATGCAGATTAAGAAGTTTCTATGTTGTCATTTCCTGACTACATTATGTAACTGATGTTGACATGACATGTGACTATGTTGAGTGTGGGGTTTGGGTGGGGAACAGTAGGATATTGGGATGTTGGAGAAAAGCGGCCCTTCAGAACTAGGAAACTGTCATAGTAAAGAAGCAATGAGGAACCTGTTGGAACAGGCACTTCACATAGAAGAACATTAGAATGACCAAAGAAGGTGAAGACAAGGAACCCTTAAACATTATTGGAACTAAAGTTGGTGTGAGCACTCTGGAGAGTGATTTTGTAGAAAATAATAGTGTGAATATGTGTATACTCCATGTCACAAAATTTACACTGCCACCTACAGTACCTATTCTAGAGACATTCATGCATATCATTAGGGAGACATACACAAAGTATTTTCATAATTGTTTCTATTAATAAAAAATTGGGGAAATATGTTAAAATTATGCAATGAAAAATTAATGTAAAACTCTAGATAGTTAAATAGATTATTTTCTCCATATATATGTATGTATATGTGTATATATATATATAAATATATATATATATAAATATATATATATATATATAAATATATATATATATATATCTGTGTATGTGGGAGTGTGATATGTGTGCATATATATGCAAATTTGACAAAAATAGTAGTAATTTCCAATTTTGAATTATTGCAACACAAGTGTAAATTATATCATTTTATTCATTTTTTAATTCCTAAAGATGATTGGTGACATCAGATATTTCTAATGTTTTTAGCCTTGGAAAAAAAGAATAAATTAAGATTACATGCTTAGTATCTTCCATTTCTTTCTAAGGAAAATTAATCTTAAGATGTTTTTCTATTTTTTTTTAAAGATTTTATTTATTTATTTGACAGAGAGAGAGGCAGCGCGAGAGGGAGCAAAAGCAGGGGGAGTGGGAGAGGGAGAAGCAGGCTTCCCGCTGAGCAGGGAGACCGATTCGGGACTCGATCCCAGAACGCTGGGATCATGACCTGAGCCGAAGGCAGACACTTAACCTACTGATCCACCCAGGCGTCCCTTAAGATGTTTTTCAAGATGGCCATAGTAATGATAATTCTACTCTTTTGTCCTCTCCCCCAAAGAAATTTGTCCTTAATTCTTTAAAAAGCAAAGAAAATGACTGTGACAGCTTTATCTCCATGCTTCACTGTAGGCTGGGGTAGCTGCTGGCATTCTCACTGGTCAGTAATTAGCTAAGGCAGCTCCTACAAAAGCATGTTCAAGTGAATGTGGTTCTGGGTAATGTGGTAGCCAGTCACCACTGAAGAGCTTGCAAAAAACTTCTGTTTTTTTTAAAAGTATTTGCTCCTATTTTCATGATCTCTGTAAATGCATTCAGAATTCAGAACACAAAAAGAATATATGTAAATGGCTTTTGGACAATAAAACTTTGAGAATTGTGCTCGCGTGTCTGTGCACGTCACACTTTCCTTTGAAATACCATAGGAATGAATGGAAGCAGATGTGTTGCTAAGCTCCACGGGGTTGAGAACAGTGTATGGCATCTAGTAGTGGTCGTTAGTAAGTATTTGTGGAAAGAGGGAAAATGGTAGGAAATGTGTTGTGAATAAATGTGGAGACCACAGTTAGGTGTAGTCCAACTAGCCTCACATAGAGAAGTAAACTGCCTTGTAGCTTTAAAGGGTAGCACCTACCTCAGGCAGCCATCTTGAAAATTTGGGTTAAATTGCTCTCAAGGTATGGACCTGGGAAAATTGGATGGGAGAGTGTCTGAAGGGGAAGTGGATGGAAGAGATGCAGAGGGGAGAAAAGATCATCTGGAAGCTCCCATAAGGCCAGTTAATTTTCAGTTTATGTTATATCATTAATTTATGGAAGGTGGTGATCCTGTTTTCTTTAATAGAAAAACAAATTTTGGTTGCACTCCCTAATGGTTGCACACACACACACACACACACACTGATGTGGAGTTTTGGGTACATGGAGGACAAATGCCCTTACATTCAAGTGACATACCTCTCTAGGGACTGAACTTTCAATTCTTCTCATGTTATGATTCATTGTCTTTGGGTAGAAACCTAGGAAAGTCAAATGGGAAGTAGGGCGCATGGGTCCAAGGAACACATAATTTTAATGCGTGTAGAATTGTGACTTCCTAAGCAAAGGTCTTGTGACTCACACAATATTGGGCTTGAGTCACAAGGTCCAGGGCTTGCACATAGAGATTTGTGGCTACAAACGTACATAAAACTTATTTGCTGCTCCTCTCCAAATATTCCTGGGATGAAAGCAAACATAAATGCTTTTCTTTAAAAGTAAGGTAACGCATTTTCCCATTGCATTGCTACGTGAGCATGGCATATGATTAACTGCCTCAAGAGACCTGAACATTCACAAATTCAAACTTCACAGCTCTGCTAATATCTTCATTTTCTTGTTTTCGTCAACATTATACTAAGGAGAAAAAAATAGTTACCATTATCCATACGAATGTCACTTCATTTTCCCTATTATAACTTCTTACCTAGTCCCTAACCTGTCATTAAAGTGAACTGAAATTACACAAGAATATAAGATAATCAGAAATCTAGGTGTGAAAAATTGGGCAAAGGTTTTTTTTTTCTTTCTAAACTCGATTTCTCAGAAATAGTATTTTTTTATCTGTGTTTTCTCATGGTCTTTTTTCCTTTTGCTTGCTTGTTCGGTTAGTAGGCAGGCTGCTGAACATGGGACTTTTCCATCTGAAATATAGGAATACCCTGTGATTCCCAGTCACTGAGATTTGCCTGCTACACTCAGTTTTAAAGAGTAACTTTCTTTGACGGTGCCTGTTCCATATTAAATTTTATGTACAATTAAATTCCCTTCTGAGCCATCTGGCTTATTGGTTCTCTGAATTGAGATTTTTCAACTTGTCCTCCCAATTTACCCATAGTGGGACCAGATTCTTTCACTAAGTTTTTCATAAATGCCCTGCATGCAACCAGTCCAGCAAACTCCCTGCTGATGGGGCTGTAATGTGGCTCATATGTTTAAAGCTAAATATGTGTACGTTAGACCTCACGAGGAAGCATGTACATCTCTAGTTCTGTTCACTCAAGTACGTTGGGTCATGATACAATTTTCAGAAAAATTACGTTGCTGGAAACTGGCTTGGCTTTGAAGTTAGTTCCTCCTGGGTTTTTTTGGTTTTAATTATAGTCTGGTAAGAATCCTCTGCTATATATGTTATAGATAGCCTTCATTAATTCTTTAAATTGAATTTAATTAGTCCTCTTTTTCTATTTATTTAGATAAAAAATAAAATCATTTTTAAATGGGTGATAAAAAATCAACATTTTCTTCAAGTTTTTATTTTAAGAGTTTCTTTAGGTCATCAAATTGAGGGAAAATATTCAAGTACAAAAACCAAATTATTTTCTGATGAAATTTATATAATTTCCTATTCTTCATACACTTAACCTAAATAATAGAATATGTAGCATAAATAATATATTAATTCAATTAAAAGGAAAGCTAGCTGGACCTTCATGTTAGGAAAACAACTGGTTGGAAGTTTAATATTTCATTAAAAATAACTTCAGGTTTTTATTTTTGTACCATGTAATTTAAAGGCTAACAATAGAAAATCAATCTTATTCTACACAATTTATAGTCTTCAAATGTGTAATATTTTAGTTAATTCTTTTATCAACATTTAAAACAATTATAAAATACAAAGAAAAATAATCACTTATACACACAGACTACATGGAATTAACAATTGTGAATTCTGTGTCATATTTTCTTTCTGCTTTTAGTAAAACATTACATATAAATATAAATAACATATAATTCATATATACAAATTATACATATATGTTGAGGCATTATTGGTGAATGGCATAGACAAAAATCTTTTCTGTCTTGGAAATTATTTCTAGTAGGGAGGAGACAGAAAATAAGCAGTAAGTGTAATAAATTCATAAATTATATAGTATCCTAGAAGGATATAAATTCCATCAGATAAAAAGAGATGAGAAGAAGTGAGAGTGCCAGGGTGGAACTGGGTTTGCTATTTTAAATGGGATGAGCAAGTGGTGGTAGGTCCACGATGTGAGAGAATGAGCCATGCAAATAACTGGGGAAGAATGTTCCAGGAAGAACAAATAGCTAGTGAGGGCCCAGAAGTGAGAGGATTGTGACACCAGGCAGAAGGAAAGTATGTGTAGAGTAGCACTGGCCATTAGAGAGACATAGTAGGTAGAAATAGATAATGAGGGGCTCAGATCATGTAAGACTTTATAAGCCTTTGTAAGAACTTTGGAAAAAGAACGATATGGTCTTATTTAGATATAAACACTATGCCTCATGTCCCCAGCCCCAATCCCTTGCTCTTTTCTGAGGCAATCACAATAATGATTTGTTGCATGTATTTATCATCCGCATTTTTACTGTTTAACCATTTATATATCCTAAAACAGTATATAGAATTGTTTGTGTGTAGTCTTATATATTTACACAAAAACAGTTCACATTATTAACTTAGGCTTCTTACATAAGATCTTTCTGTATTCTGGGATAATTATAGTATCTACAATGTAGAAATGGTGTAGTATGTAGAAACTGCTTGTATTAAAAGTCTTAAAATTGTACTTTATGTGGGGTAATAGAGTTTGCATACCTGTAAAATGCTTATAAGAATAGCATGTAAAACAGAGTCAAAGAATATCATGATTATGATATTACTAATAATATTAACGTCATTGTATTATCATTATTATATGAAAGAGTCCATTTTCTAAGTCTTAGGTTATTTTCTAGTTAAGTTATGCAGTTGTGTCTATGGTGCATTGCTTGCTCATATGCTTTGCCCATTTCCTATTTGAATGCTTATTTTTTATTCTTATTTATTATTTATATCTTCTAGATATGAATCTTTTTTGAGTCACACATTTTGTCAATATCTTCTAGTCTTTTGTCATTTAAATTAGTGTATGGCTCGAAGGGGGACACGCACTCCAATGGTTACAGCAGCATTATCAACAACAGCTGAATTATGGAAAGAGCCCAAATATCCATTGACAGATGAATGAAGAAAGAAGAAGTGGTATATATACAATGGAATATTACTCAGCCATAATAAATAGTGAAATCTTACCATTTGCAATGATGTGGCTGGAACTCAAGGGTATTATGCTAAGTGAAATAAGTCAGAGAAAGACAAATACCATATGATTTCACTCATATGTGGTATTTAAGAAACAGAACAGATGAGCATAAGGGAAAGAAGAAAAAGAGAGGAGGCAAACCATAAAAGAGACTCTTAACTACAGAGAACAAACAGGGTTGCTGGAGGGGAGGTGGGTAGGAGGATGGGCTAAATGGGTGATGGGTGAGCACTTGGTGTTATATGTAAATCACGAATCACTAAATTCTACTTCTAAAACAAATATTACACTATATGTTAGCTAACTAGAATTTAAATAAAAACCTGAAACATAATAAATACATAAATAAATAAATAGACATCATTTATTGTAATATCTTTATCTTTTTTATTAATTTTTTATTATGCTGTTACAGTTCAGTTAAACAGTTTTTCCCTTTATATAATCTTTATATCTTATTTAAAGTAGTCCTCTTATTCTGAGGTTAAAACAAAAACTTTGACTTGATGTCCTAAAAGTCTTGAATTTTCTTCCTCACTTAGATCATTAACTTATAAGAAAATTTCTTTTCTTCCCATGGGGAAAGCTCATTTTTGTAACCAGTTATTGAAAGATCTTTTCCCCAGTGACTCGCAAGGCCACTCCTCATTTACTCAGGTGGATGTTTGGTGTAAACAAACTGTCCCTTTTGTTTATGAAGTTTTTGTGGGCAGAGAATAGTATTTATCTATCTTTGTATCCATAGTGGTTGCATGGGCCAGTTAGCAATGAAACATTTTAAAAAGAGACGTCATTTAAACCGGATCTTGACAGAAAACTTATAATTTACGAAGTGCAAATGTCTAGGACATATATTTTCACTAAAATTGGTTCAGTAAATGTGTCTGGAAGTAAATACAAAAGTGTGAACTATTGTCTTTTCGACGATGCCTTTCTAAATTTCTTAAGGGCTTAATTTTGCAATTTTATGTATGAATAACTATTAAGCATGCGATCTTTAATGTTGTATACCTCACGTATTTGCTCATTTAAGAAAAAAACAACTATGTGGTGCCAATCTGTGATGGGCTGTAACTCAAGCCATGGGATATAAAAACAGCCAGGTCATATTACCTGCCCTCACACAACTCAGTCTATTCAGGAGGCAAACATAGGAGGACATAACTTTGATATAATTAGTACTAAAGGAGGGGCACCTATGATGGGCAGTGGAATGCAGTGAAAGAAGGGTGAGTTTTGCAATAGGGAGTCAGAGAAGGCTTCACCAAAGTGATCATGTTTGAGTTGAATCTCAGTAAGAAAATTTAAAGTTCACTAAGCAGAAAAAAGAAATGTGCTTTCTTCCTAGTAGGAATGACAAGCACAAAGGCACAAAGGCGTGATGGAGCATGGCATGTTCAGGAAATAGCAGCTGACCTTTTATAACTACAGCGAAAACGTCAGGAGTGGGGAAAGGAGTTGGAGATTAATCTGGAAAAAAGGATTGAGGTCAGATTTTGAAGAGATTGATAGGAAGAGGTTGGACATAATTCTGTAGGCAAGGAGTAACTATTGAAATTTTGAAATGGGCAAGTCACATGATCAAACTTGTAGTTCAGAAAAGAACTGACATCAGGCTGAAGAATGGACTGAAAGGCATGTAGACCAAGACTTACTAAAGTTTATTTTCATAGACAAAACAAGAAATGGATTTCTAGATTTCTGTAATAAAGTCTTAAACTGGTCTTCTTATTCTATCTTTGCCTACTGTAATATAATCACAATACAGCAGCCAGAACCATTCTTTAAAGAAAAAAAAGAAAAAGAAAAATAAGGTCATGCCATTTCTCTGCTCAACTCTTGTAATTGATTCTTCAAATCATTCAGAGTAAAATCCTTGTGATCCATAGCTTACAAGTTGGTAGCGCCTGCCTGCCCTTCCACACTACTCTTCCCCTGGGTCTCTCTGTCTCAGCCCCCCTGGCCTCTTTGCTGATCCTCACACATGCCAGACATATTCCTATCTTAGACCTTTGCCCCACAAATGCAGGGTTAATTTCTCCACTGCTTTTAAATCTTGGCTCAAGTGTCATCTTCTTATTGAGGATTTTTCTGGTCACCCTCTTTAAAATTGCAAACATCTGTCTTCACCTAGCAATCACAACCTTCTATACCCTGCTCCACTTGTGTGTCCCAAAGCATTTGTGATTCTCAAACATATATATATTACATACGTATATATAATATATATCTAATTTACTTTATTATGCTTATTGTTCTTCTCTCTTGCTTGAATTTAGGGCATAGATCTGCTATTTTGTTCAATAGTGTATTCAAATGTGCTTAGAACATTGACACATAGCAGGCTCTCAATAATTAAAATTTGTAATGAATGAAATGATGACAGTAAGATGCTGACAGGGGACTAGTTGGAGTGAACAGTTTTATGATAAATTCAGTGGATAAATTCAGTGGAATTTGAATGAAACTGGTTTAATATGGCCATTAAGAGAAGTGAAAGATTAGAATCTGACTCCTATTTCTCTTGTTTGAGTCAGTGGATCATAGTGTTATTAGCCTACATTGTGCTCTTATTTCTAGTATTAATTTTAAAAACCATGTGGGGACTGCATAAAAATAAATTAAGGACAAGTTTGAACTTTAAAAAAAATCTTTTTTTAAAATCTCTTAAAAATCTTTAAAAAAAACTCTTATAATCTCTAGTTATTTGCATCTACATTATTTCTTTAATGTTTGATAAATACTTTACCTTCGAAGAAATAGAGAAAGAGAGCGAGAGAATGAGAGAGCAAGTGAGAGAGGGCCTTTCAAATTATCATCACCTTCAACTTTCATGTCAAGTAAAGAGGAAATTAGATCATTTTCTAATTTATCTCTAATTTTAATTACCCTCCAGTGCTCTTGTTTCCTTTTCTTTACTATGGGACCATTGTCCACTTGATACTGGTTACATTGACTGTGAGCTCTTACAGAGGTGCAATTACTTGCTCTGGCAATAGCCTGGTGTCCTCCAAGAGCGTAGGATCGTGACTGTGTTACTCTGAACAGTGTGGCCCTGTGCGGAGAAAAAGGGAAAAAAAAACACAACACCAAAAAACAAAAACAACTTTGCTCAAGCTTAGATTAAGTAGAACTGTTTTCTTTTGTTGTTGTTGTTGTTTTGTTTTTAATTTTAAAATCCTATTGAGAGAAGAGCATGTTAATCCACTTAACCATGATTTGTAGGCATGAAAACAGCTGGTGCCCAGTGAAGGAGCTGTGAAAGGAGACTGTTATCACTGAGCAGAGCACTGTGGTGTTTGTATCTGGGTTTACTTGCTTCCATAGTAGCAGCCAGAGAACAGGTGGGTTGACTTTCTGTGCACCCATTATCTTGTAAATTAAATTCGTGCCCTATTTGGCTGTACGGGACCAATGACAGAGAGAATTTGAGCCAAATAAAGACTACCCAATGAACAAAACAAAGAAAAATATGCAAAAGTTTGTTTAAAAATCCCTCTGTAAATAATTACGTATTCTAAGTAGAACTATTTTTAAGTTCCAGCTTTGTTAATTTATTAGCAGTGTGCCTGAAACAAATTATTTAACCTCATTAAGAATCAGTCCCTTCACTTGCAATATTATACTGTCTTACAATATTGTGTGAAGATGAAATGCAATGTTTTTTCAAAGTTGTGAAGTACAATTAAAGTGTAAGATGTAGTCACCATTCTGAAGAGCGTGGTGTCCCAGACAAGGTATCAAATACAGAAATGCATGTTACTTGGTCTCCAGAAAACTAGTCGGTGAAAGAAAAATTAGTTTTACAAATTCTTTTTTCCCTAACCAAACTTGTTGCTTGGTTCTAGAGTGTTTCCCCTACTAAACAGCCACAGACTGAGTTGTCACATTTATATTTTTGTTTCACAACTTGCCTTGGAGTATGATCACTCAGGGACCCCTCTAAACTTCATATGAGCTTATACCAGGATATTTCCTGTGTAGATACAATGCCCAATTAGCATCTCTAAAGGCGTTAAGTCTTTTAAAAATTAATCAGTGACTCTAATTTCACCTTCAGAGTATTTGCCAGAATCTGATAATGTGTGGTCACTAATATAACTTCATACTACTTCTTATTAAATCTAAGAATTGAGTTTTCCGTCTTGATTACATGCTTGAAAATTTCCATAATCGGTAATCCCTTCATTTTTTCCCTGCAATTTTCATTGCTAAAGTCCTTCCCACATTACATAAGTTAAAGTCAACGGCAATTTTTTTCTTTTTTGTACTTAGAAAATTTAATAATTGGAGTAATAAAACATTATAGGAAAGAGAG
Source organism: Ursus arctos (assembly GCF_023065955.2). NCBI lineage: Eukaryota > Metazoa > Chordata > Mammalia > Carnivora > Ursidae > Ursus > Ursus arctos. The sequence goes on along the minus strand of NW_026622786.1, from coordinate 40,988,365 downwards.
GACTGTTTTGACCCTCAAAGAACAAAGGTATTAATGCAACACAGTTTAATGTAGTAGTAAGGACATTGAAATGAGTCACCAAAGATTCAGATTTGGTCTTGAATCTGTCATTAGTTAGGTCCTAGGCTAATCATTTTGCTTTTCTATGCCTAAACTCTCTTACCTAAAAAATATGAAAATAAACCACATCATTTGTCAGGATCTTTTAGATACAAAATTCAACGAATATTCCATGAATATCTGGTACCTTTCTGGAATTAGATGACAATTAGTGTGAAAGGGATTTTTTTTTTTTTTTTTTTTAATCTGCTCATGGAAAGTTAGCCAAAGATGCATGGCACGGACATCATCCTGGTAATCTGTAGTCATTGGAGAAGACACTATTCCTTAATTGTAACAGAACCCAAAATATCGGCTTAGAGAGCCAATTCAATCATGTTCACAGTATTCCCTTTCTAGGTGGTAAAAAGTCCAGTAGCCAGCAACATTAAACAGCATGCATTTCCACTGGATTCCCTGTGAAACTACTTTTGAGTTGAGGGTTTGTCAGATGAGAATTGTTGTGCTTTATGTACTTTGTTTATAATTACTTTGCCCATTTCAGTGCCCCTGAACAACTCTTTACAAAACTACAATGAAAGTTTAGCAAAACTTTCCATATCTATTCTTCAAGGCGGTTCTGTTAATTCTGAACCAAAGAAAACATCTGATACCTCACTCAATAATAACAATGCATGCAATGTATTAATTATTTATCTGAACATCAGAGAGTTTTGAATAAACAGGCAATAAAAGCAATCTGCCAGGGGAAGATGAGAAAAGTAACAGCAATTTCATTTTGAACCAATTCTGCTAATGTTATTATTCTTTCTGGAAAAGCTCTCTCACCAAAGACTGCGTACGGAGGCATTCTGGCAGAACCCAGATTGAGTGGATGGCAGGTACCGTAAAAATTTGCTGTGCCTTTTCTGGGAAACCAAAACAGCTCCCACACTAATAGCTATCAGTATGCCTTGTGAATAAAAATAAACAGAAAATCAGAGAAACAGTGTGGGTTGTTTGTATTTTCTTTTATAGGGTCATTAGTTCATTCAGGAAACATCTATTGACATCTTGTTACCTACCAGGTATGGCACTCTAACTTGGATCTTTTCGTAGGTTAGGTCTGGTTTATTACTTTAAAGGCTGCTCAGTACTTTTACCTAAAAAGAATGACCATTCCCCCGGCATCTTCACTTCAGCAAGTGCTACCTATTGCTGTTTATTTCTTGATGGAGGCTCCGTGTAATGTCACCCTGTGTTGTGCTCTTCAATAAATTTAAAACATTTATTGATTCCATCTTGCTTATTACCAACATGTAAGCTAGCCACATATTTTGTTATCATGTATCATTTCCGCCTTGTCCAGAGCTTTGTATTTGAGATGCTGTAAGCACAGTTTCACAGCTTGTGGACTTGTCACGCTCTAAGAATTGATCCTAAATTATTCTACCTTGTCATGTGATGTTCATTACAACTCACGGTGGGTGTTGGAGACATTGCTCAGGTTGTGTACGTGCACAATAAAACTCCTCTGAAAAAAAGGTTTGGAGTTTAGAGGTGAGTTGACCCCACGATTTACAATTTCATGAAAAAAGTCTTTCCCCCAACTTTCTGTTTTGATAAATTTCAAAACAAGAGCAAAATTGAAAGAATAGTATGATATGAACACCCATATATTCTCCAGCTACATCCACTAATTGTTAACATTTATTACTTTGATTCTCTTTACACACAGAAACATGCGTATGTACAACACACACACATTTTTCCTGGACCATTTTTAAGTAAGCTGCATAAACCATGACTCTAAATACTTCTGTATATGGAAAACTTTGAATTAAAAAAAGCGTGAGGATATTTTTCCACATATTCCAATAACTGCATAATTATAACTCTCAAAGATTTTTATTTTTTAATTTTTATTATTTATTTATTTATTTTTTAATCATGTCATGTTAGTCGCGATACCATACATCATTAGTTTTTGATGTAGTGTTCCATGATTCATTGTTTGCGTGTAAAGATTTGTAAATTGCTAAAACAATATTATCTTATGTGCAGCTCATTAGCAAATGGCCTCAATTTTCCCAATAATGTACTTTATAGCTACTTTGTTGTGTTGAGCCAAAAGTCAGTTGAGGATCCCATGTTGTAGTTGACTGTGATAACTCTTTGTCCCTTTCATCTAAAATAGTGCCAGTAATACTAGAATTTTAAAAAGAATCACTTACCCTCTTGAAGCTTATGAAGAATATAAACCAGCTGCTTTTGTGATATAAAATTTGTATTTGTATAATTGTTGTCTCATGATTTAATTCACATTAAACATTTGTAGTCTGAATGCCACATACCACATGCAGCTCCGTGTAACTTACTAGGAGACATGTAATGTCAGTTTGAGCTATTGATGATGTTTGTTTATCTACTGTAAAGGCATTTTTTTCCCATTGTCACTATTTTTTAAAAAAAACAGTTCTATTTAAATTCTAAATCTAACTAGTTTTTGTTGTTTCTTTTTGAAAATTTACTCATGGTTTAGAGAAAAAGTTGGTGACTTCTTTGCAATCTTGAGACTATTTGTTTCTGGATGTATTCATTACTCCTCTTCCACTGGGCAAGTGAGTTACCAGTAAACCTGTTCTCCCATGATTCTAGGTAGACCCCATAAATTCTTGGACATACAATTGTGGAATCACTTTTAACTTTTGAGTGAAAGTGATATCTATTGGATTTTCTTGTAGTAATTACTTCAGATTGGTAAAAATCAAGCCAGGATAAATTACTCATAATTCAGCAGCACTGAATTGGCAAGAAGTTGATACAATATTACCAATTCTAAATATATCTGCCACATGATACAAAATTTAAGCACATTTTCCAATTCTTTTTGGGGGAATTACATTTTAGGAAAAAACAAACCAACCCAGGACTGTTGTTCCGACAGCTTTAATAGAGGTCGTAAATAGGCAATATGAGTAAATGCTGTTTTCCTTTCTTTTCTTTTCTTTTTTTAAAGATTTTATTTATTTATTCAACAGAGATAGAGACAGCCAGTGAGAGAGGGAACACAAGCAGGGGGAGTGGGAGAGGAAGAAGCAGACTCCCAGCAGAGGAGCCTGATGTGGGGCTCGATCCCACAACGCCAGGATCACACCCTGAGCCGAAGGCAGACGCTTAACCGCTGTGCCACCCAGGCGCCCCAGTAAATGCTGTTTTCTTAAGTGGCACTCTTTCTGACCTGCTATTGTAATTTCTAAGTGGTTCAGCTCAAATATCTTTTCAGGAAGAGATAACATAGTTATTCAGTAGGCGTTATACCTTCTTTTCTTATTTCTTAAGTTATTAGGGATGAAAAGGAACTTGAGTTTTGTTTTGTTTTTTTTTTTTTCCTTTCCAGATTTTTGTTTGCTTGTTTGTTTTTGTTTTTTTAAGTGAAGATTTTATGGGGTTGTTTTGTTAACACATCATCTTTCTCTCTAGGTCAGCTTTCAAAGCTATATGAATATATCAGCATGGCCGGGAGCTTTACCATACTTTACTGCTCTGACCAAAAGAACAACATCTAGAACTAAGATACAGTATTATAAATAAAATAATAGAAATACAATAGGTATTCTTTTTTCTGTAAACAGTCTATATTTGGCCAAGAACTTCATCAGTACTAGGAGAAAATATAATGAAAAGATTTCTCAAAATCCGTGTTCCATAGGCGCATTCTCTTCTTGCCCACGGAGATGAACCATTTTCATTTTTTAATACCTATAAACCGATGTGAATTCATGCTTTAATCTGATTCTTCACCATTTGACATTTGTTATTTTTGAATTAACAATTTCCAGAAATGACTAATTTGACCAAGTTTATGACATTTCTCAAGTAATCAAATCACAACCAGAGTTTAATTTCTATATTGAACTGGTATTGATAATGAATTGTTATCTTGAAACAGTGAAAAGTAAGACATACTTCAGACATACTCAAGTGATCTAGGGTTGATAGACCATGAGACTTATTTCTATTCCGTGCCTCTTTTCTATCAGTAATTTATAAGCTTGATCAAATGACCTTCGAGTCTTGGTTAAGACCGTCAGTGTATGAAACATAAAAGATTCCACACACTTTGTTTTCTAAGGTTTAATAAAAAATAGGCAAATTTGCTTGGGACTCATCATCTATCTCCAATATTGGTATGAATAATAAAAGACATCAGCTCTACATGTCTGTTTGTCCTGTAGAGCACGAAAGACCCAAATAGAAAACCAGCATGGTTATAGGGCAGATTGTTGGAGAGTGTGTGGCCGGTGCTCTGTGAGAAATCAGACTCATCTGTACCAGGGAAAAGTGTTGGCTCCCACCTGCTATTGTATCATTCAGGTACACATTGTAAAAGCAATTCATGACTAAACACAAATAAGTGTTATTACTCGTGTCCTCTCCTGGTAAAATTATGTAGTGGAGACATGCTATGAGAGTTCTCTTCTTTGCCCAAGTATTTTTCTTTGAAAATCATTTTCTTAGTCCATTTTCTGTGTTAGATTCTTCACTTCTTTATGGGAGCACTCTGAGTGGTTCACTAAATGAAAACGATTTGTAGGAAGGGGCATTAGAGTGTTAAGTATAAAGGGGAAATCACTCTTTAAAACGTAAAAGTTTAAAATTTTAGGATTCTCTATCCTATATTTATACTCCTCAGCTAAACAGTTAATACCACTAGTTCCTGATTGCGTTATTAATGGGCTTTCTTTTTGATATGTTCTTTTCCTTCCTTTCCTTTCTTTCTTTATAAATACAATACAGTGTCTCTAGCTAAAAGAGAAATGGGTGAATCACAAATATGAAATATATTCCCCAGCCATGAACTTCAAAGGCAACCAGTGCTCACTACAGAGGCTGAAGTTTTTATGTTTTAGGAGCACTTTAAGTTAATGATATTTGAGCAGCTCTGAATAATTTGAGCTAGTTTTTTTTCTAATTGCTTAATTTCCCATAAATGAACTATTGCTAAAAATAATGCCATGCTCATTTCTAATTTTTAAGTAATTTTTGCATGGATGATGCTTATAATTTAAACAATATTATATAAATTAACAACCTGGGGTCTAAAACACCTTTTAAACATTTTCTTTTATCTCTGTTACAGATGTTAAAATAATTTTACCTTTTTTAGATCAGCCTTCTATAGCAATAACAGAGTATCAATTTATCGTTTCTTTAAGATAGAATACTGATAGATTGAGAATATAGTTTGCAACTATATTACAAGGATATTTATCTTTTTCAAAGAAAGTAATACTAATTCTGTTCTGCTCCATAGGCCTTGTTAAGTTATGCAACATAGGACCAAGGACATTTTTTTTTTAAGAAAATACAAAGAACACTCTCAGTTTACCAATTGTTCTGTCATTAGAGGTCCAAACTGTTGTACCTTTTCTTGGATCACTAGGCAACCTTGTAATAAGATAAAAAAAAAAAAAGTCTGGAAAAATTTGTCCATAGCTGTAAGACTGCATCCGTGGTATTAAAAGCTCCTTAGTGGGCAGGGTAGTTTCAGAATTCCCATGTGATACATAGCACTGCAGACGAGGTACTATGAAAATTTCTACAGATGGCTGCTTACTGTGTAAATTAATGTGACTCAGTAAGGCTCATGCCAGTCACTGCAGCTGTAATTATCGATCAGAGTACAATCTTGCTCTACAAATTTGTTCAACCAGAGAACTGTAGCATAGACACAAGTTTATTTAAATACTTTAATTATTTACTGTCAGGATTTGTGACACATCTGTGGTTCAACTTGCAAACACTAATAGGAATGATACAGCACCATGGTACTAGCATTAAACCAGCAAGGTAATTAAAAAAATACAGGAAAGAAACACCACAAAGCAACAAAACCAAACATCTATCTCCAAATACAATGGATTTCAAAGCAAATGGATCAAATAACAGACCAGTCAGCATGGGCGTTTTGAAAGATCCAATTAAATATGAAGCTGATACCTCTTTACATTTTTATAACCTTAAAATTAAAATTAAAATCTAAGTTACTCCAATCAAACCCTTATTAACTAGTTGAACTCAGAAGTCTATTTCAACTTCAAGGTAACAGCTGAAAGTTTACTTAAGACAAGCATATTTAATTTAACGAGATTCATATGAATTTTCAGCTTTTATTTGAAGAGTTTAGAAAAGCACCAACCTTGAAAAGCACATCTGTTCTTGTTACTAGTCCTAGAAAACAATCCCCCTCCTCCTATTAACTACAAGAAACAGAATTCTCTGGGAAAAAAGATACATGGCGATTGATAAAGAATCCTTTTTTTTTTTCCCCCAAGGTAAGCTTTAATCTTGTCCTTACTCAATTAAAGTAAATACTAATTAAAATAAACTAATCTGAATCTCCCATTCATTCACAATAAAGGAAGAACAGGTAGACTAAAATGAGATCTGCTGTGATAATTTCAAAGCCGCCAGTGTTCTCTTTGATGGAGAGGATAACGTTAGCCAAACCCTCTGCCCAATGTTAAGGAATGTGCCTTCTCTCTTTTCATGCCAGTCTGTCAATGGAGAGATGATTAAACTATATACATCTTTCTTCACATTCATTAAGTTGGGTAGCACGATATAAGGAACACAAGGCTGGAAGTCAGGACCTTGGTTTCTGCTAGAAGAAATGATTGTCAGCAAAGCACTTAACCTTGGTGAACCTGTTACCTCATGGATAAAATGAGAGGGTTGGCCCAGACAACACTGAAGGTGTCTCTTTCAGTTCTAATAGTTAATTGTTCTATAAAACGGTGTATCTACAGATGAAGAGAACTGACTTGTTTCTCCAGATAATTCTGGCCATTGAAACAAAGCTTATCTCAATGCTATGAATGCTTCAAGCAAAATATTCTGCCTTACTTTTCCATTTCACTTTAAAGACACAAAAAGCCCTACTTCTAGCTAGAAGAGGTATGTGCCCTTGTGGTGTGCTTTGAGGCACTTGGGAAATCTCTATAGCTCGCTAAAGGAAATTTTTAGCTTTAGGGTTACTCTTTCATGTTTAGATGGCAACATTTTTCTGTAGGTTTTGAACTTGAAGTTGGTTTGTCAAACTGGGAATGTGAATGTTTATTGCAAAGGTCACTAGTAAAGTACAAGTACATATTTCAAGTCGTCTGACAGGGAACCCTGTTTGGGGGTCCTGTAGAGAAGGATTTAGATGAAGAGGGCAGGGAATATTACCCTAGGAAATAAGACTCATTAGGCACACTGTGTTAGGCATACGCAGACATTACTCCGGAAAAGCAGGACTAGGAACTCTGTGTTTCAAGATGTTGGCGGTACACACAAAATGATGATATTCCACTGGGGCATGGGTTATCAACCTAGTCTGAGGAAAACTTAATTTTCTGGGCTGATTGAATCATAAGCTTCTGGCAGGATTTGATTGTATTGCATTCTTTAGTCCTCTAATTAAAGCAGAGGTAGAAAACTGAAATGTGACCAGTGTAAATGGTTTAGCAGTAAGGATTTTTTTAAGAAAGCAATAAAGCCAGAGGAAAAAGTGGCTTGATGATTGCTACCTAACACTTGGGTTTGGTATAAGGAGGAAAACAGATTAATGGAGACAATGGTAAATGACTCTTCTAAAAGGGGCTATTTGGGTCTTCAATTTCAGCTAATATACCCACGTGATTGCTGGCTCAGTGCTGCCATGTTTTCTGAATGTTCACAAGAAACCTTAAATCCAGACTTCAGAAGCAACCCTTCATTTTTCCCTCCATTTTTTTTTTTAATTTTGACAGTTATTTAAAAAAAAATGTTTGAAATACTTGCAGGTCAAACAAAACACATCTGTAGGTTGCATTTGGCCCAAAGGTCACCAGTTTTCAGCTTTTGAACTAGAACTCCATCAAACTTACATGTATGTATTGCTAAGAAGCCAATACTCCTCATTTAGTAGAAAAGAAATATAATGCCCAAGTCAAAAACTGGCCGAAGGGCACACAGTAGGCTGTCATAGCCTGATTTCCTGCGTTCTGGACTGGTACTTAATCCACTGTGACAGGCTTTCACCAGTTAAGGTTTTTTTAATTAATAATATGAACATGAAAGTATATACAACTCATAGAACGAAAGTTCACTCATTAATATGGATAAAACGCAAGACATATTAATAGAGAAAATGCCATACACTCAAAAATTTAAATGTGGGTATTTGAATATTTTGAAAAATTAACACACATTGTGCCTTGCTAATATGTGCCATACTGCTAAATTCTTAACTATGTGTGGAGGTCAATTAGTGGTTTCTTTCTAAGCCAGATAATAATAAGGTTTTAATTTTTGTTCATTTTCTTCTCATCAGCCATAACTGGGAAGTATTTGGCATATTTTTTCTTTTGCAGATTGCCACGAGACAGATAACATTGAGTCTGATTATGTCACTGCTCTAAATCAAACCATGAGAAGAAAGAAAATAGAATTTAATTAACACATAACTCATAGGGGCATCAATAATGTGAAAAAAAATTCAGCACTCTTAAAACGCCCCTAAACCAAGTTTGTTGATTAAGAGATATTACTCCTTAGTTTTCATATTCTTTCGTCCGTCTCATAGAATCCTTGTATAGCTAAACTAATACTATAGTTCAGTGACATCCAAATATTTTTGTCTCGTTTCCCATAACTAAAAAATACACAACTTAAAAAGTGTATGATTATACAGTTGTATGGACGTGTATTGAACGATCATCTACGTAGAACCTAGCGCTGGTCAGACAGCAGGGATAGAGCGCTAAGTACGATAGTTATACCCTCCTCCGTCATGGACCTTATAATCTGGTGATTGATAGAAGCATTAAACAAATAATTGTTGAAAGACTTGTTAAGTGCAGAAATTGCTAATTAGGAAAGAAAGAGGCAACAATACAGAGATAAACCATGTCCCAGTTGGGGTGAGGGTCATAGAAAGCTTCCCTGAGAAAGGAGCATTTATGTTACACCTGGAAGAGAGAAATGCTAGCCAGAGCAGGGGCTGGTGGCAAGGCATCCCTAACATGCATACACCAGAGGTGATATTCTGAATAATTATTCTTTAATGTGGCCCTATTCAGTATTCCCTCAGGCCTATCAACACTACCCCATTCCATTATTGCTCTGCAAAATAACAGAGCAAATGGCCAAGGCCTTGAGTTGCACAGACTGGGTTCAATTCCACTCATTGTAGAAACATAGAAATTGTGTAAAATCTCTAAATATGATTTTCCTGTTTCTAAAAAGAAGACATAAGACCTTATTCCTTCTCCAAATATTTTTAGGATTAAATTAAGTAAAATATGTTAAGTGGCTCAAGTTTTTTATACAATAATTGTTAGTAGCTCACATATTCTTTTCCATAAAGATGAAAAACCCTGAAAAGTAAGACACTTGTTAAAATAACGCTGAGAGTAAAGTAGGGTTAGAAACTTTTCAATACAGGGGCGCCTGGGTGGCTCAGTGGTTAAGTGTCTGCCTTCGGCTCAGGTCCTGATCCCAGGGTCCTTGGATGGAGCCCCCTGTCCGGCTCCCTGCTCGGCAGGAAGCCTACTGCTCCCTCTCCCACTCCCCCTGCCTGTGTTCCCTCTCTCGCTGTCTCTCTCTGTGTCAAATAAATAAATAAAATCTAAAAAAAAAAAAAAAAAAAAGAAACTTTTCAATACAATGGGATTTTATCCCTAAGGCATTTGCCTGTAACCTCTCCTCTGCCTTATACTGTCTTTAGAAAGGAAATCTGTTTGGAGAAACGAAAGATGTCACTTATTTAGTGAAAGACCTTGCACTGGGCAATTCCAGAAGTCTCATTTAGTCTTTACAAGACTGGATATTAGTTATCTTTGCTTGCATTTTACAGATGAAGAAACTGAGATTACTGATGTTAAGTAATCTGCCCAAAGTCAAAATCTTATCGCGGACAGAGATTTAAATTTAGGTTGCCTAAACCAAGGTCATGTTCTTAAAATTCTGGGCTCTATTTTGTGGAGTAAATATTTTAATTTTGTGTGCATGTGAATATAACTTGAAACGCCTAATAAGTATTATACTTGCATTTTATATTTGAAATATAAAAATATTTATTTTTGTAATATGAACATCAGACACTGAAATTCAAAAAATATTTTGTCAGCTCAGTATCAGCATACCCTCAAGGGAGGGGTGGAAGAGCTAAGTTTAAGAGTTTTTGTCTGTTTGTTGCTTTAAAGGGGATATAGATTTAAAAATAAAATGAATTTGAGAAACATGGCATGAAGGTTTTCCTCAAAAACACAGTAGGAATTAAAACAACAGTAGTTATTTAATTTTTTTACTATCCCTGCCACTTGAACTAACAAACTCTTTGAAATATAATAATAATATCTGCAACTAAATAAACTGAGGTGAAACTGACATTGTTTAAATAAATGAAAATTGCTTTCCTAAATGTTCTTGGAAATACATATCACAAAATATAATAACATTAAAAACATTTGCTTTAAGTATTTTTCTTCTGGTCACGTCTCAAAAAGAAATGATAGAAAATGTGAAAAGAGTTCATATGCATGAAGATGTTTATTTCAGTATTATTTATAAAGGTGAGCAACTGGAGTCAACACATATATCCAACAACAAATAAATGATTGATTGACGTATAACTAATTCATTGAAATGGATATCAATTATTTAGTCAATTAAAATGATAGTCCAAAGCTACTGGCAAAATAAGTAATACTTAATATATAAAGATTTTTTTGGGGGGGTTGGAGGAAACAGGATATAGAAGTGAATGTATTAAGATTTAACTATATGAAAATAGAAGTGCAATAAACTGTCAATAAAATGATAATAGTTGTACTGTTGGATTGATATATGGACACTAAAATAACTTTTTAATTTTGTATAAAGTAGCCAAATTACCTTTAAAATTTTAAAACTATTTAAATAAAAACCTCACAGTGAATCTTAAGTATACAGAGCAATACTGTTGTGGGAAAATAAGAATCAGACGGGTGAGAGACGAAGTGACACTGGGAGGAAGTAGGAGAACTCGGATTTATTTTACGCCAGCGGACCCAGATGAGCTCCTGCTCCAAATTCTAGGCCCCGGGCAACGGGGTTACAGGGCTTTTATAGGGGACTGCAGGCAGTCAGGCTCCAAGGGCTATGCTGACTGCTCATGGGTGGGTTTGAACTGGGGGAGTGGGGGCTGCTTTAGGTGGTAACGGAAGTGCAGGAGCCTGTGGTGGGAAACCTGTTTACAGAAGCAGAAAGGGCTGGTTATCTCTTGCTCCCAGTAGGGCTTCTGGTTATCTCTAGCTTATTGTTAGTAACTTTCCATCTTCTGGGGCCTCCCCGCCTGGGCCTGCTCTGGTCAATTTTCCTCTTCAATACGATCTCCGAAATTGCCTATCAGTTGGTTATTTATCTATCAAGCTACTCTTTCTCCTTTTGCATATTATCTAGACAGTGATTGTCTTATTTCAATACATTCATCTATTTGTCTAGTTCACTTTCCAGCCTATCGGCTAATTAAGAGCTGGGGTCGTATCATAACCATCCTCGTACACTCAGTGCTTAGCACGTTGCTCTCCATTTAGTAAGATTTCAGTGCATTCTACTTAATAAATGAATGAATCACTGTATCTTAATGGCATACATATGTCTCTAGTGTGGATACAAGGGCTCGGTAATAAAAAGTAAGTTTTCTATATAGTGGAAAATTAACTTTACTTAATATTTTGCCCCTAACAAAATAATGTGTTCAGGCAATGATCATCAATCAGAAGCTAACAAACACAAGAAAAGGCAAAGAGGTAGACCTTACTTGTCTCCTGATGAAAGTATGCACCTTCAACAAAGCATTCTTGCCTAAAGTTGAACCTGAAACAGATCAAATCTCAAGACTGAATTACCAGAAATAAAAAGAATGAAAGCCCATTAAACAACATCATAGGGATTCAATTACCAAAGTCCAGAACCTAAGAACTCTATAGGAGAAAGGACCAGTTTCCCCAACAAATAAATTGCAAAATAAAGAAAAGAATGAGTGGAATTTGTAGATTAAAAGAGAGCTAAGAGACAAGTCAATCAAATGCAGACCAAGGAGTTTGTATGGATCCTTTTTCAAGCAAACAAGTAAATGAACAAAACGAAAAAGGGAAATTTGAACAGGTAATTTGATAATTTTAAAAGATTAATGCTAACTTTGTAATAATTGCATCATGGTCCCTTTAATTTTTTTTGTTTACTCTTGTCTTTTAGAGTTGTATACAGACATATTTATGGATGCCATGATGTCTGGGTTGGTGGGAGAAGGAGAAAGGGTATGCATGACACAAGACTGATCATGAATTCCTAATGATTGAACATGGGTGATGGGTATGGGAAGATTTATTATACTATTCTTCATTGATATATGTTTGAAATTTTTATAATAAAAAGTTAAAAATGATTTTAAAATAATTAAAAATAAAACAAAACAAAAAATCCAAAAAAAAAAAACAAAAACCTGGTGTAAGTAGGAGTAACTAATTGATTCATCCAAACTGCTTCCCAATAAACTGGCTGATAAAAATACTCTGTTTTGTACATGATTAATACATTTCCATCCTATGATTATAATTTATTTCAATGATTTAGTGTACCTAGGAAGAGTGCAGAATATATCCATACGTGTATGCAAGTGAATGGATAACTGTTAAAGAATCGCTGGTCTCGGGCACCTGGGTGGCACAGCGGTTAAGCGTCTGCCTCCGGCTTAGGGCGTGATCCCGGCATTGTGGGATCGAGCCCCACATCAGGCTCCTCTGCTATGAGCCTGCTTCTTCCTCTCCCACTCCCCCTGCTTGTGTTCCCTCTCTCGCTGTCTCTATCTCTGTCAAATAAATAAATAAAATCTTTAAAAAAAAAAATAAAGAATCGCTGGTCTTAATATCACAAATTCCTCTTCTTAGGAAAGAACTAACACTTTGATTTCTTTGGTATTCAATTATTTGTTGCCCATCTGCCTCTCTTAGGTACTCAAAGTTTATTCAAAAGATTCCCCAAAGGCTTCTTGTAGAACAGTCAGGTCTGGAGTGCAGTGCAGAGTTAATTAGGTGAGCCAAACAGAAGACAGAGATTAGCGCAAGTATCGTTAACCAAGTCTACCACGTGGCTAATTGCGCTTCCTTACCACATATGAAGAAATGATTATATAGTAAATTCATGTTCCAATTTTACTGTAATTTACAGAAGAGCCTCTATGCCACTGGTGTTAGCCTCTGCAATATTTTATTTTATATTTCAGCTTGGCTGGGCCACAGTTCCCAGATATGTGGTCAAACATTATTCTGGATGTTTCTGGGAGGGTTTTTTTGGAGGAGATTTACATTTAAATGCATGGACTCTGAGTAAAGCAGATTGTACCCCATAACCCCATAAGGCCTCATTCAATCAGCTGAAGGCCTCAATAGAACAAAAGACTGACCTGCTCCGAGCAAGAGGGAATTCTACAGCAGACAGCTTTCAGACTTGAACGACAGCACCAGCTCTTTCCTGGGGTTCCAGCCTGCCAGCCCAGTCTGCAGATTTTGGACTCGTCAGCCTCCAGAGTCACATGAGCCAATTTCTTAAAATAAATCTCTTTATATATACATAGATAAAGCCTATTGGTTTCGTTTTTCTGGAAAGCCTTGACTAACACAGGCTCAGACAAAATTTCAGACATAATGAAAGTTACAATTTATGATTAAACACATAAAACCTTTTCACAAGAAGAATCAGTAAGATAATATTAGTTGTAGGCTGTAGCAGCAACATATTATAGAATTCCTACCTTCCTTTTAAAAAATCTTACTTCTCAAAGTTGTCTGAAATATTATAGTGCTCCATGATTATTACCTAGTGTGCAGATTTTTCTATTTTTGTTAAGTTGTGTTTTTTGGGGGGGCTTATATTCTTTTAAAAGCAAGTCACATTTTGTCCATTATGAATTGTTAAAAATACTTAAGTTTTAATGTACTCTTAAGATATGCAAAATTAAAGATTGGAGCAAGTAAGGCATAGTAATAGCTCACAAATGCACAGTTTTAGTGGATTAGTTTTTGAGTCAATCTATGTAATTTATTTAAAGAATATAATTAGCTCAAATGCCATATATATATATATATATGTATATATATATATATATATATATATGCCATCTTAGTCAGTTCAGGCTGCTATAACAAAGTACCATAGACTGAGTGGCTTGAACAATGAACATCTATTTCTCACAATTCTGGAGGTTGGGAAATCCAAGATCAAAGTGCTGACAGATTTGCGAGGACATTCTTCCTGGTTTGCAGATGGCCTTCTTTTTGTTATGTTCTCACATGATACCTGGTGCATGCTCAAGAGAGGAGAGAGAGAGAGAGAGAGTTCTCCTGTCTCTTCCTCTTTTTATAAGGTCATTAATTTCATTGAAGTCTCCACCTCCAAATAACATTATTTTGTGGATTAAGGCTTCAACCTATGAATTTGGGGAAACACAAACTTTTAGTCCAGAGAAAAGGTAAATAAAAATTCTTTTTTTTAAAAAAAATAGTTTATTTATTTATTTGACAGAGAGAGAGACAGCCAGCGAGAGAGGGAACACAAGCAGGGGGAGTGGGTGAGGAAGAAGCAGGCTCCCAGTTGAGGAGCCTGATGTGGGGCTCAATCTCAGAACGCCGGGATCACGCCCTGAGCCGAAGGCAGACGCTTAATGACTGAGCCACCCAGGTGCCCCCAGGTAAATAAAAATTCTAAGCAATCAACATAGATCAGTAACTTTCAAATTTACATAATTATACTAATTTCTAACCTCATAAAACACTTAAATGCTTACATGGCAGTATGTATGGATAATAACGCACTCACACACACACACAGAAGAGAGCCTTCATCCAACCATGTTGGTATCCTGATTTCGGACTTCCAGGCTCAGAGCAGAGCAGCCCAGAAGGACTTATATTTACCTCTTCCCATCTTTTTATGAGAAGAAGTTCTACCCTCATATTTTGTTATCTGGGCTCCTGTCATCACCCATTCCTTTAGGGTCTCTTAGCTTATTAAAGCAAGTTGCCTTCATAAGTGAAATTCTGGTGCTAGCTGTTAAGATAGAGATTGATTTCGCCTCATTACTCAAATAGTGATAAAGCTATTAATGTCATAGAATTTTTGTATTTTTTTGATGAGATGGTGCTTATAATGACTACAGTACTATGACTGATAGAGTAAATTCTTAGTATATATTAATTATTTTTTCTGTTAATACTATTACTATACAAAGAAAAAACCGTGGCTACATCCAGAATGGAAGCCTTTGTGGTGAGAGAGAAAGAGAGAGGAAGAGAGCTGAGAGAATGCAAAGCTAGGTCTTATGCAATAAAGAAATAAACATCAGAATATCTGGCTGTAATTACTTAGCTCAAGGTTGTGTGTTACTCAGTTCTTTGATTTTGAAACAAGAATATCGTTAATTCTTGTTTCTTAGTACACTTGAGAGAAAAATGTTTTTCAATATGCATTAAAATTACTGAAGAGGCATAGATGCTGTGTATGACTAGAGAAACAAATTTATTTCCAAGCTTGCAGCCTTTTGGGAAATTGGCCGGGACTGGGGCGGCGGTGGGGGGCGGCTGGTAGAGCGGTAAGAGGCTGGACTGAAATCAATCAGTAAGCTAATTTTATTAGTGGGTAAAATATTCAATCACTTTATTTAACTAATGATGAAACAGAGGCTATTTCCCTCCTTCCCACGCTCCTTCCCAGCCTTCCTCTCTTCATTCCTTTCTCTCTACCTCAGCCACCTTTCTTACAAAACGAGTGTCATATACGTCAAACAATAATAGGGACCAAGTATACACAGATGATTAATTCTTTTTTTTAATGTTTTTTATTATATTATGTTAGTCACCATACAGCACATCCCTGGTTTTTGATGTAAAGTTCGATGATTCATTAGTTGCGTATAACACCCAGTGCACCATGCAATACGTGCCCTCCTTACTACCCATCACCAGTCTATCCCATTCCCCCACCCCCCTCCCCTCTGAGGCCCTCAGTTTGTTTCTCATAGTCCATAGTCTCTCATGTTTCATTCCCCCTTCTGATTACCCCCCCTTTCTTTATCCCTTTCTTCCCCTACCGATCTTCCTAGTTCTTATGTTCCATAGATGAGAGAAATCATATGATAATTGTCTTTCTCTGCTTGACTTATTTCACTTAGCATTATCTCCTCCAGTGCCGTCCATATTGCAGCAAATGTTGAGAATTCATTCTTTCCGATAGCCGAGTAATATTCCATTGTATATATGGACCACAACTTCTTAATCCAATCATCTGTTGAAGGGCATCTCGGTTCCTTCCACGCTTTAGCTATTGTGGACAATGCTGCTATGAACATTGGGGTGCACATGGCCCTTCTCTTCACTATGTCTGTATCTTTGGGGTAAATACTCAGTAGTGCAATGGCTGGGTCATAGGGTAGCTCAATTTTTAACTTTTTAAGGGACCTCCACACTGTTTTCCAGAGTGTCTGTACCAACTTGCATTCCCACCAGCAATGTAGGAGGGATCCCCTTTCTCCACATCCTCTCCAACAATTGTTGTTTCTTGCCTTGACAGATGACTAATTCTTTATCCTCAGAGCTTGCAATCTAGAGGTAATTATATCCAAGGGAAAATAACCTATCCAGAGGTGAGACTTACGATAGAATTATACACACAGTACTAAATTTGCACGTGGCAAAGCACCAGGATTAGCAGACGTTACAAACCCATTCCTTCAAGGAGGTGATGCTGAGCTGAGTTGTGATGTGGAAATTAGTGAGGTTGGATGGGAGCAGAAACAAGAAAGCGTCTCCAAGCAGAGGGGACTAGCTGAGCAGTCGCACCGAGTCGAGAGAAGTCACTTTGCATG
This sequence comes from Ursus arctos, assembly GCF_023065955.2. Lineage (NCBI taxonomy): Eukaryota > Metazoa > Chordata > Mammalia > Carnivora > Ursidae > Ursus > Ursus arctos. Next base: position 40,971,396 of record NW_026622786.1, on the reverse strand, counting down.
GTGGAGGGTATAAAAAAAGTGTTCTACAGTCTGATTTGATGAATATGAGAGAAAAGGGAGGATTTGAAGCTAGAAGATTGAAAGGGAGAAAAGGGAAGAATGAAGTTAAGGGCTAGCTCTTCAAACGTTTTGCATGCTGCACAAAAAGCTTAGAATTTATCTTGTAAGTAATGGGAATTAAAATAAATGTTTAAGAAGGAATGTGTCATACTTTGCTTTCCATTTCTGAAAGATTATGTTGGTTGTATAATAGAGAGAACAAACTTAGAATCAGGGAGAAGTATTAGGCTGCAGATACAGTAACCAAGATGAGAAATGATGAGAGAGTGCGTCTGAAGAGGGAGATTGGTGGCCAATACTGAAAAGGAGGAGGACATCTCTGTTGTTTCTAAGTTGGATGACATTTTCACTGGGTATATACAATTCTGGTCACTGACAGAGGGGAAGAAAAAGGCAGGGGAGGAACACGACTGGAAGGGAAGGTAACTATGTATTTTGAGGACATTTTGGAAAAAAATATTTATTTATTATTAATAGAGAGAGTGAGAGCACAAGTGGGAAGGGGCAAAGGGAGGAGCAGACTCCCCTCTGAGCAGGGAGCCCCATGCGGGACTCCATCCCAGGGTCCTGGGATCATGACGTGAGCCAAAGGCAGAGGCTTAACCGACTGAGCCGCCCGGTGCACAGGGACATTTTGAATTTCAGGAATGTACATAGTTGTCTGGGGTGCAGTTAAAGGTCTGAACATGAAACAGATTTAGAGTTTCCACCTCACCCAACTTATGCTATTTTTCTTCCGATTAATTGCAAATACCTATTGAGTGATTACTAGGTATGAGGTACTTTGCTCTGGGTCCTGCCCGATACCAGTGTATATAGTACCTTGATACTAGTGTTATGACCTAAACATTAGAGGATTAAAGTAGAATAATCCTCCACAGAGGACAACATATATAAGTGTATAGTAAAAATACTGATTGAAGGCAGGTTAAGACTTATTTACTCATTTGTTCCATTCCCAAATGTATTTTTGAAAATGTCTTTTCTGTTTCACCCTATTTCCCAAATATTTGTTTAAATTTCATTGTTCCACAGCTGCATTATAAAAGCAAGTGGATATCCTAGATCTAAATTGTAAACCTTCTGGCTCATCTCATAGTATTTATTGAATTTTATGTAGAGAAAACAGGAGGTAAAATGAGAGAAAGAAAAAAGCAAATTAAATAAATCAATAGTAAGAAGCCTGAATACCAGAGACCATATTTCTATACCATCACTTGAATTCTCTCTCTCTTCCCTCCCTATTTTCAGTAATTCTACAATCTCAAGTAAGTGCAAAATGATAATATTCATTTCATTATCTGTCTGAGTACATGACCCCAATTTATAACAGCATCCAAATTTGCCATCCATATGCTTTTTTTTTTTTTAAGAGATGCAAGCCAAACATTTCTCTTTATAGGTTATTGCAAGTAGTCCATCTATACAAAGGGAGCTTTACAATCCTCGAGGAAACCCATTAAAGAGGTCCAGGGATATTACACCGCAGCTTCCTTCAAACGCTGAATTTCCATTGGCACTATTACCCTGACAATAGTTTTAAAAATGTCTTATGCAGCCCCAGAGACCTTCCAACATACTTAATAAATGAGCTAAATAATGGTTAGAATGTTTTAACTAAATAAATACCTGACAGGTGCTCTTTACCCATTGGCAAGGATCCACAACTCCAGTACTGAGTGCAATAGAAAGCCAAATCTCCCATTAATCCCCAACACTACCTATGTTTTCTCAGAGTTTTCATTAAAATGAACACTTTTAAAATTTAAACCTTGAAGCTCTTACCTCTAAGGTTTGCAGAAATGATTCTTTATTTATGGGAGATCAAGGAAGGTTATACAACACCAGTCATGCTGTCACAAGGGCTTTTGAAGTTTGGTTATATTCTTATGCTTCTGTTTCTTTTCTTAAAAACACTAAGTTCCCAATAGCATATAGTATATTTCTTAGAGCTACATGAATTATTTTTCTTTTACAAAGGATAATGCCCTCATTATATCTGCTTTCTTTCATGAAGAGATACCAGAAATATATATATTTTAAGAGCACACTTTAAGTGAGAAAAGAGAGAAAATGGAGATTCTTCTAGATCCTTAATGTTTTCAATGTTTCAATATTTTGTCTTGCAAGGTTGGTAGAGTGATGCCCAGGAAAAGCCATTCCGTGTGTGTGTGTGTGTGTGTGTGTGTGTGTGTGTGTGTGTAAATATTGTCTTCGGAAGAATTGACATAGTATTTATCAGCAAAACTTAGGAAATGTATAAGAGAGAAAGAAATTATTTCAGGTAACTCTTGGGTAGAAATCCGTGTGTCTGGAGTCTCTAGTTGGTTAAAACTCTCCTTTCACGTGTTGCACATGTCAAAGGCACCTGCAGTCAGCATGGACTTGCTGTGAAGTAAGCATCTTACCTAAAGCCCTGGGGGGATTCTAGTTGACTTTCCAGAAGTGTGATACCTTGGTCTTATTTTGATTTGCTCCTGTATAAATGACAGATGCCTTGCCAAGTTGTTATCAGAACCTGCAAGATTCTCTAGAGGCATAGGCAAAAGTTAATATCTACTGAAAATCAATCCAGTTAACTTTTCTGAATATATAGAAGAAATAGGCTCATTGCTTTTCTAGGTTCAAAAGCCTATAAACCATGGTTAGAAGCCAGAGGCAAAAGTTACAAGCCTTCTCCCTCAGAATATTTTCAAAGACTTCACATTTCATTTTCTTGAAGGTCCCCAAGCAGCTCCCAAAAAATTAGCTATTCTTTTTAAATACCAATTTTAGCCGATGTCTCCTTTCATCCGGAGAATCCAAGGAAAGGGAAAAACAGTATCAAAATCACTTACCTTCATTTGAGCCCAGTGGCAGGGAATGCTTGATAAGATTTGAGAGTAGATGGTATAGTAGCAAGTCGAAATAAAGGTGAAACAAATATTTTTGATGAAAGTGCTAAAAACAACTGTAAAAACACAAAAACCTAGGTTTTAAAGATTTCTTGGAAAGGTACCCAAGTATATCAAAAAGAGGAGGTAACGATTTTGTAGCTAGCGCAGAGCTATGGTCAGATTATAAAAACACATCTCACTTTAATATAATTCTTTTCACACGAACATCTCAGCATGCAACAGCAAAGTAATACATTTTAGGTAAATATATAGTGGATTCATGCTTTTCATTGGCTTTGCCTTATTTTAGACAGAGTTCTACGTGCCAGCAGTGTTGGTAATTCTGTGTGTTTGCTGATTGAGTCTTGGGGTCCCCACCCAGTCTCTACGAGGCTTTCTTTGTTTTTGTTTTTGTTGTTGTTTTTAAAGATTTTATTTATTTATTTGACAGAGAGAGACAGCCAGCGAGAGAGGGAACACAAGCAGGGGGAGTGGGAGAGGAAGAAGCAGGCTTCCCGCAGAGTAGGGCTCGGACCCTGGGATCACGCCCTGAGCTGAAGGCAGACGCTTAAAGACTGAGCCACCCAGGTGCCCCAAGGCTTTCTTTGTGACGTGAAACCCACACCGTGTAAGTTGCTGATATTTTGGATCAGCGGCCATCAACTCAAATGCCTACAGGAGTCAGAGAAGGAATTATGGTAAGACTATATGTTCTGTGCCAGTTATCCATTTATGGCCTCTCAGTTCTAAATGCACCCTCTGCTGCCCTGCGTTGGTCTTCTCCACTCCGTTTGTCATGGCCACCCCCCCCCCCCCCATGAGGAAATCCAGGGGGCGGGAGTGCGAGTACTCTCTCCCAGACTTGGTTCTTCTCTGGGTACTCTGCGGCAGTCCTGGGCTAGGGGCTGCTGCATACAGATGCGATTCCTGCATCCTTCAGTTTTCCCTTCTTCACCCCTTAGTAGTTTATCCCTCATTACCAGCTAATAATTTCCATGTTAAATTCTTCTTGGGCAAATAACTGTCACGGTTCTTCTCCTCTGACTTGTCCCTTAAAGATAGATGCCCCATCACCTCCAATTAACTATTGCCTGAGTAGAATACATGCTATTAGATACTCAAATTTTTCACAGAAGCTGGGATGTTTTCTGTGAAATCTTTAAATTGTGCATACTGGCAACACATGTAAAAATCACCTAGTGGACAAAATATTTTGCAAATTTGACAAATTTCTGATCTTACTCCATGAGGAAGCAGATAGATGGATGTAGAGTCATGAGGCAGGCAAAGCTTTGGTAAGGATGAAACGGACGTTCGGAGAACCTAAATGGCACCCCATCAGGATCTAGTAAAGAGGAGCGATTGGGAAGGCCAGGCTTTTTAAGAGGATTTTAGGAAGGAAGATTTCTCTCACACAAAATTAATGCCACTTAAAATATTGGTAGGAAGGAGCCCCCCAAAATGTACACACACACACACACACACACACACACACACACACACACACACAATTAAACCATACAGGCAGTTGAAGTTAAGTTATTTGAGGCTTGAATTATCCATGGGAATGGATATGATTTCCCATTTCACTTTAACTTGAGGTAATTCTTGAGATTGCCTAGTTTTTAAAGGGCAAATTGGCACTTTTCTGCAGCCAAGAGCTTTAAAGATTGGGAAGGTCTAGAAGGGGGAAAAGTACAAGCAATTTAAAAAATATATGTATTGTTTTTGTACTACTTCAATTAAATGTGATCTGATTTTGTCACTTTACAGTGATCTAATTGCATATTCAGGAATGCAAGCCAGTTGCAAGGGTTTGTTCTATTTTTAGAACTCTCTTCCTTCACATTAAAAACAGAACAAAAGGGACAGCCAGGTGAATAGTGTCTGCTAATCCAGATACTGGCCACTCAACCTTGGCATAATGGTTAACTAACGCACACTGAATATTTGAACAGTTTAGCATACAGAAGCATAGGGTCAGTGCATCTTTATTTTTCATCTAGGCAGCTGGGCAGAAAATTAGCCAATTGAACTCCATCTGTCTCTATCTTTTCTCATTAGGTTTTTGAGGAAACATAACATTTTGCAACGTATATATATGCTCCTTTGGCTTTTTAAAAGTGTATGAGTTATCCTAATGCAAAGGTGTGGTGAAAAATATCATATGTCACGTCAGGAGGTTTGGGTATTTTATACTAATGCTTGATTTGTAGTGATCTCTCCCATAGATAACATAGACACGCTGCTAAGAAAAAATGCTATTATCATGATCCAGTGTGAACGGCATCAACAGTAATTTGCAAAAGAGTTAAAAAAAGGTTTAATACTAAACATATTTGGGACTTACTATGGAAAAGGAAATAAAAAGCATATAGCCATTAGAAAGACAAGGTCCCTGCATTTAAAGGCCTCTGTTTACTGGGGTTGACAAACAAGTATCTGATAAATTTTAATTCTTACTAGATCGTTGTGTTATAAGAGAAGAATAGACAAACTGGTAGGCACCTGCATGGCAAAGCTGATAAATTCTTCCCAAGCATACAAAGAAGATGGATTGTGATGTGAAAAATGATTAGGTTTTCCCAATGTAGAGAAGGTAGCAGTGGGTACCCATTCAAAGGAAATTGTCTGTGAAAAATATAGAATATTTGGAGATAGCCAATGGTCTAGCTGGGCTAGAACATGAAATATTGAAGAAAAATAACCAATGGGGCAAAAAAATAAAGGGATTGGTGACTTGCGAAGGAAGTTAGATGTCATTATCTGTAAAATGCTATCACCGAAAATGTTTTCCAGCGTCTGAGTGGTTAGATCTTTACATCTGTGTTTTAAACGAATAGTGCTAGCCATATAAAGAAGGTGTTTTGGAGATAGAATGAGCTAGTTCCTGGAAGCTTAGCAGATAGCCTCTTGGAATAATTTAGGGCATTTGACAATTAGGACCTGAACGACAGAAGGAATGGTGTAGATGGAGCATAGAGGACAAATTCCAAAGACATTTCAAAGATAAATTTGAGAGGATTTGGTTGATTAGATTTAAGGGGTCGGGAGAGGTCAGAATCAAAGATGATGGAAGTTTGCTCGCCTGTGTGACTGGGAGGAGAGGGGCCCCATTACTGGAGCAAGGGAACACAGAGGAGCAGCCGCCCGAGGGCGGGGGTGGAGAGATAATGAGTCCAATTTGGAACATCTTGGGTTTTGAGTGTCTGTGGGCCAGGGGTGCTTCGTATTTTCTAAATATAAAAGGGCTCTGGGGGCAATCATCTAAAATAATTGTAATATTAAAATATAATTTATAAATGTCACCCTGATGTAAAAATATTTAGCGATGCACATCATTAGCTCACAAACCATGCTATTTCCAAGAGGCCTATGTATACACATTAGGTCTAAGGTGTAAAAGTCTATCCATTAGAGAATGAGGCCCAGACAATTACATTTGATTTGACCTACCTCCTTGTACATTTCGGAGACATAGATTAAAGAAAGAAAATATTTTTTTCTCTTATTTTACTATCAAATATTTTGGATATCTCTTATCTATAGATACTTGGCTTTTTTAAAGTAAGATTTAGACAGTAACGTATGGAGAAGAGAATCCAGTGGCCTTAACTGACGGAAATAGAATGAACTATATATTTTAGTAAGGACTATTTCTTTTAAAATGTCTAAAATCAAACAAAAGTGCTCAGAAATCTTTTCCATTAAATTACTATATTCAGCCTTCTAATTATGACTGCTAAATATTTGGATTGGATTGCAGGACAAAATAAACAATAGGATTAATACGAAATTACAAATCCATTTTACATAGTACTGTTGAATTTGATTAAATCAAGGGTGCTTTAGCAATTAGTAAAAGGACATATAAAATGTTACTAGGCAAACAGTCTGTAAAGCATACTAGCAGGCTCTCAAAACTGGGAGCTAGAGTAGAAATTAGCTGTTAGTTATTTAAAGTCTGTTTTCTCACATGTTCTTCACTTCACCCAAGTACAAAACTTTCTAGAACATTCAACCAATTTGATACACATAGTAATTGGCTCATCATCAACTGACCAGTACTTTCTACTTTCTTGGTGAAAACTGTGATTCACAGGGAACGCTTGGGGAGTGTCCTGTGCCGGCCTTGCACTCAGGTGCTGGAGCCAGGGGATTGCTCGGCTCATCCCAGCGCGTGCGATTTGTAAGATTCTAAAACTTGAACCTAAACTGGCCATGCACAGTGATTTCTTCCTCCTTTACAAACCCAGGAATTCCTTCCTAATACCCCATCGCCATTTTTACATGTATTTTCAGCAACAAATAGCGCCGTATATTTATGTGTCATCACAGTTCAAAAAAATGTTCACGTATTTTTCTCATCCGATACCTTCAATGGGCCCAAAGAGTTATCTGAGAGGCAGTATTAGACCATATTTACGGAAGAGGAAATAGTATCAAGAGTTTGTTTATGTTCATGTTGTTAACAAATGATAGAAATAACCCTGGAATTCAGAACCTCAGATTACTTTTCTTATCTAAAATATACTTCATGGGGGGCGCCTGGGTGGCTCAGTCGGTTAAGCGTCTGCCTTCTAGAAGCTCAGGTCATGATCCCAGGGTCCTGGGATTGGGTCCCCTGTCAGGCTCTCTACTCAGTGGGGAGCTTGCTTCTCCCTCTGCCTGCCGCTCCCCGTGCTTGTGCTCTCTCTCTCTGTCAAATAAATAAATAAAATCTTTAAAAAATAAAATAAAATATACCTCATAGATTTAGAGAATCTGTAGAATGCCCAAGTGAGGGAACAGCCTGGGAATGTGATAGTAGAGAAACTTTTCTCAGCAGACGTTTGTTGTTTGCCCTTGCTCTTGAAGGTCGAACATCTCTCGCTCTCCAGTAAACTTAAGGCAGAAGGATTCCTCGTCCGATAGCTAGAAGTTGCTTAGCTCCTGGAGCACACTAAAATAATATTCTTCCCCTATAAGTAAGCATAGCTCATCTGTGTAGATTAAGTCTTGTTTACACTCAATGTTTAAACTCATTACAAAAGAGTCTTGAACTCTTTAAAAAGCCATTTCTGTCAGCAAAGAAAGTTAGTCTAGGTGTCAGCATGTCTGGGCAGAGGGAAAGAACTGCTCCAGATGTGTGCTCTCGAGCATGGACGGGGCATCGCGGGGCAAGGAGCAGGACCTTGAGAGGTGCAAAGAAACGGACTCACACGGATTCCCCAAGCCAGCTCCATTTTGCATGAACTAGAGTCCTGGGAATCTAAGTGGGCAGAAAACAATCATCTCTTTATTTACTTCTTTTTGTTTGGTTTTCCTGCGTGCTCTCAGTTTCAGTGAGAAACTAAAAGGGACAAGAAACAGAGGAAACATTCTGCCTCATCAATGGTGTTCAGTGTAAATTGTTAAAGCACACTGGATATAATATTGCAGCTTAATTAAAAAGCTTTTACAGAAAACTCTAAAATTCCCATGGAAAGTAGTGACATTGGCACAGGCAATTCCGTTAGAAAGCTTTTAACAGAAGGATATGCTTCTGTAAAGTGAATAAGGTGGTTTGTCATTGCTCTTGCTTCATTGACAGATTGGGGTCTCTCCTAGGTAAATATGCACAAGACTCTTAGTGTACTGCCTCTGTGGATTATTACCAAATCTCGTAGGCCTTTCTTTCTTTTTTTTAATTTTAAGATTGTATTTATTTATTTATTTGACAGAGAGAGAGCGAGAGAGCGCATAAGCAGGAGAAATGACAGGCAGAGGGAGAGGGAGAAGCAGGCTCCTTGCAGAGCAGGGAGCCAGACATGGGGCTCGATCCCAGGACCCTGGATCATGACCTGAGACCAAGGCAGATGCTTAATCTATTGAGCCACCCTGGCACCTCTCATAGGCCTTTCTTTATCTGTTTTTATTTATTTTTATTTTTTATTTGTTTATTTTTAAAAATATTTTATTTGTCCTTTTGAGACACAGAGATACAGAGAGAGAGAGAGAGAGCATGAGCAGGGGGAGAGGGAGAAGCAGGCTCCCTGCCGAGCCAGGAGCCTGATGTGGGGCTTGATCCCAGGACTGTGGGACCATGACCCAAGCCGAAGGCAGACACTTAACCATCTGAGTCACCCAGGCGCCCCTCTTTATCTGTTTTTAATGCTTTATTTTTGTTTGTTAGCAAAACATATGTGAAAAACGTGTGAAGCCATGTAGCCTGTATTTTTTATCTGGGTTCAAATTTCAACTCCTTTCCTTTCTACTTGTAAAATTTGGGCTACTTGTTTAACCTTCTCAGCTTCTGTTTATTGATCTTTAAAGAAGCATGGCCAGAGTACCTCCCTCATAGGACTGCGGTGAGCATTCCATGAAACGAGCACTGTAAACTACTTATCATGCTGAGATATTGCTCCTTTGTTAGCGTTATTCCTTTTATTTATATCCGTTTCATGATTATTCTGTGACCCCTTGGGAATGCAGCAAGCGGGTCAATGATGACTCTTCACTTAGATAGCCGCTATCCACTGTTGCCATTGACCGGTGGGGACTCTGTGTGCTGGCATGTCTGGAAGATGCCAACTATGTCACAAATTCCCAAAAGATCAACAGAAATTTGTTTTGTTTTATTTACCTTTTAAGTTCACTGCTACCAAGGGCTCCACGAAAAGGGCCGGGCAGTTGCACTTTGCTCCATTCTTTCTGAGTTCGGTTCAAGAATTCTAGATAAGTGCAAAGACTGAAAAGACAAATACTGGAATCAACTTATATTTACTTTTGCTTACTACCCCTCGCACTCCCTCGAGCCATCAAGTGAAGGCAGAAAGGAGAGCTGTCTGCAGATCAAGCTGACAGGCAGAGGTGTGGTTTTCCCGTTGCTGTTTTTTTTTTTTTATAATAATTTTTTATTATGTTATGTTAGTCACCATACAGTGCATCCTTAGTGTACATCTTGCTGTGTCCTGGACAACACATTCCCTGTTCTTCTAGGCCAGTCTGGCCACAAGAGAGGCAGAGAACATGCCACCACCTTGGGCAGGAGGCCGCACAAGGGCTGTCTCTGAACCCTGACAAACTGAATCACTGCCCGGGAGAGAACGCTTACTGAATTTATAGAACTTTAATAATTAGTTGAAATTGTTTTACTATGTTCAGTTATTAATTTTATCATATAGAAGCCATGATCCTATTACATTTAAGTCCTACTGTAAATATCAGAGCCGTTAATTTCAAACTTGGATATATTGTTTTATTGCGGAGTCCTCTCTTTTTGCCGCCTTCAGAGATACTTTTGTAATTTATTCGATTAAATATTTTGTTTATTCAAAATCAAATCCAATAAAAATTTCCAATTTATTCAATCAAAACATCAATGAAGCGCCCATGCGGACTCAGCAAAAGTAAAGACTCATAACTACGCAGATAGGCTCTTGTACTGCGGTACCATAAAGTGTGGTTCTCCAATAAACACCTCTTATTTTGGTAGAGGAAATGGCACTTTATTAGTTTCATTACACCATTGCAACACTACTTATGGAAAGGTTAACTATGAATTTTATGAAATAATCCATAAGCATAAGTAATACGGAAGATTCAAATTTACCCACACGAATCAATTTGGTTCTTTTGTTTTTTGTATGGCAAAAACTAATTATGTGATTTGCTAAAATAATAAAAACAATTAACCTGCCCATTTATCTTCCCAATAATATTTTTTAAATTAAGGTGTTCTATATATACATAAACTTTATACTTAAATAAACGGTCTCAGCTTCACCTATCCGGGGCAGCACAGTGTTAAATAGCACCATATTCAAAGTCAGATAGCCTGTGTCCCCGTTTTTATACTCCAGAGCTGTCCACTTAGTCTTTGTAGGGTTTTGTGTTTGAAGCTAAATTTTCTACACCTCAGTTGTTTCATCTGTCTAAAGGGATCCTTATAATCCCTTCCAAAATAGTGTACGTATCAAAGAGACTGAGCTTAGCGCATAGTGAATAGTCAGAAAATATTAACTGTTGTTATTAAATGTGTAGGCATTTTCTAGTGAGTACATATCTAGAGTGGTTGTTTTCATCTGCATATTCTCATAGAAAGCAAAGTTCCACCAGTAGCTAACTTCTTGGGGTAGTCCTTAAACACCAAAAGCTCTAAAAATGCACTAATGGATCATGTTGGTACCATGTGCCTTGGTTCTTGATTTTGAAAGCTGCCTCATTTAAGGGAAAGGAGGAGGAGGGAGAGGGAGACTAGAAGGAGGAGAAAGATGGGAAAAAAGAGAAGAGCTTTCTGTTCCTTCTTGGATACAATGTTAATTTTGGAGAACAGTTTAAAAGACGTGACACTTTCTTTGTCATCCTTATACATCGACTTTTCATGAAGCCTCACAAAGCAAGCTTTTCAGGTCTGTAATGTGGACATTCTCTAAAAAAAAAAAAATTAAGATTTTTCACAGTAATTCTATTACAGTAGTAGAAATATCAGGGAGCGATAAAATAGAGAAATAGGAAGGCTTGTTTATTTATTCTTTGCTTGTATTTATTTCTAACTTGAGCGTTGCTTTTATGTAGGATGTTTTTACATTGGAGACTTTCTGTACTTAAATTTATAAAGTTGTATGCATGGTGTGTATTTGTGTGTGTTTTATATTTCAAAAGTACTGCAAGGTCCTTATAAGAAAGGTATCCTGAAGTCATTTTTATCAATAAAGATTATAATAAAGCTATCTGGAATATACTTAAATGGAGAAAATATATTCTCTTAGGTGGATGTTGAATTATTTTTATAAAAATTTCATGTGGAGTTTTTCCTCTATTAATCTGCTGGCCCACAAAGGATGAAAACCTGTGACTTACAAATTGAATGCAGAGGGGAACCCATGCAAAATGAGAATAGAAGTTGCAGACCTGGATAGTAAGCCTATACATATGGAGTGAGTGCTGTCCTGAAATGTTGTCCAGAGCATGAATTTCTCCACATTAAACCCTTTGTCTTCCATTCTGTTTACTGGACTGAATGCATTTTGCCAGGGGCAGAAAAAAAAGCCATAAAGAAAACAGATCCTCTCTTAGTTCACGGTGTCAGTTCCTTACTCATCACCCAACCTACTTCCTAACGTCCCTCTTCTTCTTCCCTAAACAGACACCCTGGGGGTAATGTCTTTCAAAGAGACTGCAGGTGGTTTCCAGAGAAGCTTCTGGAAGAGTCTTCAGCCTAATTAGGATGAAGATAATTTTTTGTCCTGGCCCTGTTTTGTTCCTGACCCTCAACCTAGTCTCCATCTGTTGTCTTTCTAGAGATCATGAGAGACTTTTGTCTCTCCCCTACTGCGGATTCCCCTTTATTCCATATATTCCCAGGGGTGGGGGTGCGTATAACACTCCTGCAGCTGAAATTTACCTAGGAACTGTTCATTTAGAAACAAAAAGAGCAGCAAGGCTATTCTGCTAGTGGGCATTGAAGCTTAGAGTCTTTCTGTTACCTTGAAGATCATTTATTCGGCCCTAGGAAACATTCCACAAATGCAGAGTTGGGGTAATGCATGCCTGAAACTACACTCTTGATTTATAAATCCCATAACACAAAATGCTGTACACAAGGTTATGAAGCAAAAATCCTACATGGACACATAAAATACTCCGGCTTTATTTATTTAAAGAATTAACCTTTCTCTCACAGACAGCTGGAATTTCTATCAGTTCTACTTAACTAAGGTATTTTGTATGTAATTGCCACATTGCCCCGCTCAAATAAGAGACACTATCAATTCACTCTGTAGCCTCCAGTTGTTTCTGTCACAAAAATAGGACCCTTGGCTGCTTTTGCTTCATTTTAACAAGTATTTGTTAATTTTTATAATTTGCAGAGTTTAAAGAACAGCAGTTCTGTTTGTGTAAATCACAAGATTTAATTAGAGAAGAGGAATCCAAATGGTGCAAATAAAAGTCTGTGCATAATAAAATATTAATTGCCTTTAAAAATACAATAGCACTCCAGTATTCTATTACACTCCCGCGGAAAGTGCTGCAAGCAACACCGCGCAGGGCCACAGCTCGCCTGTCATCATGGTGGCCTCAGAAAGCCGCTTGCGACCCAGAAAGGCTGCTCCAACAACCGCCTTTGTTGCATTACTGATGAGGGTGCCTGAAGTCTCAACCCTTGGTTGGGGTGTGGGACAGTTCCCGTGTCCTCATTGTACAGACTTTCCTGCCCGTTCCTGCACATCTCTGAAATCTGGAGTGCTGGGAAGAATTTAATGTCTTAGGGTGTTTGCTAGGTGAGAATTGGTTGGAGGAAAGGAAGCTAAAGTGAAAGACATATAGAGGAGGTCTTGTTTTGGTCGTGCCGTAAAGGGGTTGCCTCATTCACAGGTGTGTGACCTTGGGTGTGCAGTTTCCCCTCACCGGGCCTTCCAGTGTTCCTAGGTACAGTGAAGAAGGGAAGAGCTGAAGGTCCCTTTGATTTTTGAATCATTCTAGTATTCTAGTTAGTGTCTTTTTTCAGAGTTTTCAGGGGAAGGTCAGTGTAAAATAAAAATAAACAATGTGTTATCTGACAAGAAAATGTACTTTCCAAATAGAGCGTCCAATAAATCTATGTAAGATCTGAAGGAATACCTTGTAATTTAGCATCGTGTTCTATAGTTTCGAAGATCTGTTCCATGTATATTATTTATTTGATTATAACAATTGTTCTAAAAATCTCATAGGATTAAATACTATTCTCTGTGAGAGGAACTTGCAAAGTTTAATGCTGAGTAAGAGTCGTTAGTATTGTTATTACAGCCAACAGATTTAGTTTTTTTTTTTTTTTAAAGATTTTTATTTATTTTTTCGACAGAGACAGCCAGCGAGAGAGGGAACACAAGCAGGGGGAGTGGGAGAGGAAGAAGCGGGCTCACAGTGGAGGAGCCTGATGTGGGGCTTGATCCCATAACGCTGGGATCACGCCCTGAGCCGAAGGCAGACGCTTAACCGCTGTGCCACCCAGGCGCCCCAACAGATTTAGTTTTTTAAGGAAAATGATCACAGAGAAACTTAAGTTAAAAGCTGAAATCTTTATTAGATTCCTATGTTATAGCCTAAGTTTATTTTAACTTATACCATCTGAGCAAATTTCAGGCTTACGGGGTGGTCAATGATGCCTGCAATAAATTCCTTCTCATTTTGCATTGGTATGTGGGGGTGAAGGGTAGGGATCCACTTGACCCCACTCTCTGCTGGCTCTCCTCAAAGCAGAGCCAACCAATACATTTACAGGCTACACCGTGTCCTAAAACTGAGTTGGATGTCCAGGCAGAATTCCTTACTAAGGGAAGAGACCTACCTATCAGAAGTAAAAACAGAGGAAACTCACACCAGCGACATGTCCTTCTGTCTTCAAGATGAACTGAAAGACAAAGATCACTAAGCACATGGGGAAAACGAGTAACACAGAAAACAGAAACAGCAAATCAACAACAGGAACATTTGCTTCATAGGAAACATAATTCACAGCACCAGTTTTTAGAGATTCCTTACTTGTATTCTCAGAGATACTGAAGAAACGATGAGCCTATTAAAAAAGATTTAAAAGACATGAAAGAGCTCTTAAGAGATTAAGATATGAAAGCCGAAATTAAGCTAATAAAGTAGAAAATATTAATAGACAATATTCATATACCACTGGCCTTGTGCAGGCCCTGTTTTATGCACTTTTCCCGTATTAAGTTATTTAATCCTCACGTCACTGAGATGAGTATACTTTTACAGTTGAGAAACCTCAAGTACTCAGTGGTTAAGTAACACATGTTTCTCAGCCAGTAAGTGGCAGAATTGAGATACAAGCCCAAGTAACAAAAAACCTGCTTCTAAAACCTGGCAGTTATGTGGTCAACTCTATTTCTTCCCAGAAGGGGGAAAAAAATAAGGAAAAGTTTCCAGAGGGAGAGAGAAACAAAAAGTCATTTACAGGTTAGTAAAAACCAGAGAGGTATCAGACTTCTTTTCAACTCTGCTATGAGCCAGAAAGCAATAAGGCACTTATATTCTGCAATCGAGTGATCTCCAATCCAGATTTTATATCAAACCAAGCAATCGACCACATGTGAAGACAGAATAAAGGCCTTTTATGACATTCATGCACTGGAAAAATTGATCTCTCCAAAACTTCTCTCAGGAAATATCTGGAGGTGTGCAAAATGAAGAAGTAAAACAAAAAAGAGGGATGCATCCGACGCATAGGATCAAGGAACATCTGACCCAACTCAGGGGAGGAGAAGAGGAAAGAAAGGAGCTCCTAGGAGGCCGTATGCAGCAGTCTAT
This sequence comes from Ursus arctos, assembly GCF_023065955.2. NCBI lineage: Eukaryota > Metazoa > Chordata > Mammalia > Carnivora > Ursidae > Ursus > Ursus arctos. The sequence continues at coordinate 40,956,190 of NW_026622786.1, read as the reverse complement.
GAAATAAATTAGTTCCGATGGGAGCAGGAAGTTAGAGGCTCTGGATAGTGAGGAACAGGAAGTAAAAAAGTGAGAAAATAAAAAGTGGAGTTGTTTCGGAAAAAGTGAAAATACGAAGAAGGTATAAAATGTTATAAAATAAAAATCATTTTAGCAGTTCTCAAAATAGCGGAAATGGGTTCAATGTGTTTGAAATATACACTAAACTGGAAACTGTCATAATTCTTAGACACTGAAGGAGTTTAAGAAAGGAGAATACATTGGATATTGGTCTTCAGATCGTTCCCTTTACAATAGTCCAGGAGCAATGGAATTGGGCCACTGATCCGAGTGCACCACTGCCTGGGCCAACAATGGACAAGACACACACAGCCATAGTCATGTCCTTACTGAGTCTCAAATTTCAAGTCAATCAGCATTCACGGACGACTTCTGTGTGTTTTCAGTGTAGATTGTAAATATGACCTGCATTGATAGATAGCATAAATGTTATCACGTGTGTAGCTGAGAGAAGGTGTAATGAAAAACAGCATTTGGGAGAGGTGGAGGAAAAAATAGAAGTGTTACAATACTTACCTGACAAAATGGAGAATCAAGAGACACTTTACAAAGTCATTGAAACTAGCAACTGGGGTTTAAAAGGTAACTAATAGGGGAATTTAAAATAAAACTGATAGTTATCAATCATAAAGAGTAGAATAAGAGAGGGCAAGTGAATTAGATCTTCATGTATAAGAGGAAGTATGTAGACACTTTCCGGCATGGTGTTTATGGAAGTAAGCACTAGAAGAGCTGAGAAGGATCCCTTTAAAGAGTTATAGGGAGTGGAACTACAGGTGGTTAGGGAGGTAATAGGGACGTTAGTTTTCACCATAAGCTTCTGTATTCTTTGTTACCCTGTGCAGGTGTTATTCTGATAAAAGGAAAATTTTAAAATATTATAACATTTTTGAGATGATAAGATATGCTAATTCTCATTTTCTAGTTTTCTAAATCTAAACACTTTTTAATGTGTCAACTTGTGATCAGGCATAAAAATGGAATAGGAAGTGTATTTGCATCAGTGTAACCAGAAGGTCCTATTCCTTTGAGAGTTGGCTCCTGGATCCCATGGATAAATTCCTAAGACAGCACATGATGATGGGGCCAGTGTCTCTTTATGATGTGGGTTAGTATGTTGTCAGTATTGCATTATAAGCATGACATATAATTCCACGCAAAGTATATTAAATAAAAAGGCAAGTTTTTAATCTTCCAAACAAGTACCAGATATAAAGAAAAAGGTTAAAGATTTCCAGTTGAAGGCATTTACTTCTTTTAGTTTTGAGTGTGTGCTAACATGAGATGCAAAGAGGATGTGGTAAAAGGCATCTTTAGCAAAGAACCAGGAGACACGGGCCCTGACTCATCACCATGTGGTGTTAGCCAAGGTTCTCTGCCATTTTTGTGATGGAGTTTTCTCATCCACATAAAGAAGGAAGAGAGGAAGAAAAGAAAGCAGGTAGGAAAAGAAGAGTGGAGGGTGGGAAGAAGGACGAAAAAGAAGAAGAAAGCAAGGAAAGTAGGTGGATAAGAGGGAAGGAGGAATTTGACTGGATTGGCTCCAAAGTTCTGTTAAACTGAGTGAGAAAGATAGTTTATTTTGAACTGAGATGATTGTGTCGATGAAGAGACAGGAGGGGAACTTAGAAAACTTTGAGCATGAGAGCAGAGGTGTATATTTTAGTCATGGGGCTTCAGGGAGTAGGGAGTCCCTGAAGGCTTAAGAAGTAGGTGATGGGATTAAATCAGTCACTAATTACAGTCAAGAGAAACAAAGCAGAGAATGATTGAATGCATTTGAAATTTATTAATACATCAAAACTGTATTAAGCTGTATTCAAAGTACTTTCCCCAAAGTTTTAGAGGTTATAAAAGGCATATAAGATATAGCTTATATCTAATATGCTGTATAGCTAACTTAGACATTTATACCTAACTTAGACATTGACACCTAGAGAAGGAGATAAGACTCTCTGGCTGCAAGATAAACATACAAGAAATCAAATACATTTCCCAAGAATGTTGAAGACAACTTTCATCTGCTGTAATGAGAGAAGATTTTACAGGGCATGAGGAGCTAGAGATGGAGTTTCAGGGAAGCTGAGAAGAGTAAGTTCCATGGTGAGGTAACAGCAGTTAATGAGGTAGAGATCACAAAAATTCATCCTACCTTCAGAATTCCCCAGGAGGCTGACGGAGACTCTACTGATGCTTCATAGAAATTCAACTCAACCTCTCTCTTTCATTCTCTCTCTCTGTCTCTCAAAGAGGCCACCTGAAACAATAGCCTTGAGTGGGAAGGGACGAGCTTTAATATGATCTTTCAGGGAAAGCTGAATCACTTTGTTTACCTGAGAAACAATACTAGATTTTTGTCATTAAAGACTTTTTTGATCATAGGACATAACCGTATGGGGTCTAGAAGGATTTGGGTTTTCCAAATCCTTAAGGCTTTTGCTCTCTGGCCCTCCATTTTTATTTTTATTTCATTCTTAAATAGCTTGTTAAAACCAGGCAAGAGTGGCCAACACTCTGGCTCCTTCCAACACTTCTCCTAGACCTACTCACTTAACAGGTAAGGCATGCTTTCAAGCTCTCATAGCGATTACCAGATATTTTCACTGTACAGCCAAGATCTATAGTTTTCTGGTCTCAGCTGTCCGTTTTAGCGCCACCTGCTGCCTGATTGCTTTTCTTGCTCTGGAAGCTCTAGCTTCCAGTAACACTTTCTAGAATACATTTGGCTGCAGTGGGAATACCTCCATTCCAACCTCCAGGAAGAATCTTATGTAAGTGGTATTTTGAGGTCATTTCTAAGTATACCGCATATCCTTTCTACTACATTCTGACGGTAAGAACTGTCACGTGGTCATTCCTAACCATGGGGAGGTAAAGTAAAATCTAGCTGTGTGCCCAGGAGGAAGAGGAAATCCATTTGACGGTCCAGAGGTAGCAGTATCTGGCACAAATGGTGGCAGTGCTGTGATAAATTGGACAGTACCTGCCACCGATGAAGGGTTGGCATGCAAGTGTTTGTCTTCCATCTTTGTTTTTATTGATGCAATGAAAGACACTCGTTAACCAATATGCTTATAGATGGGTAAATGGTTCTTCTGTTTTAATGATACAAGCAGACTATTTCTAAGTAGTCTAATTTTCATTTTTTCTTAATAACCCTCCTTAATAACCCTTTCGAAATAAATTTTGGCTCAACATGATAGCTTAAAATTTAAAATAGGCAAGAAAGCATCTTTTATTAAAAAAAAAAAAAAGCCCAGTTTTAGAATATCCTTTACTTTAAAATTCTGCTGTCTGTTCTCTAATTCCACAGTGCCCAAATATTTCAGAAGCAATATAATCTTCAGTTTATTTCAAATTTCTAAGCTTTCCCTAGGGCACCTGTCTCTCTATAGGGCATGAATAACTAGGAACTTTGGTCTGATGCTATCCACTTGGTTAAAGTTCACAGAGGGGAGAAATTGCCCACGTAAAAGCTGCAGTTCCAATACTTGTCGCTGAACATAAAATAACTCGGGCCTCCAGGGTTAACGGTAACATTAGAATCACTTGAGGCTCAGGTAAGAAAATTGTAATTAAAAAGGAAATAGAGTTTGAGATATAGCTGAACTTTATTATATAAAAGTACAGCGTAGCATTTCCTTCTTAACCTTGGAGCCGAGTCTCTGAAGGTGCTGGAGTTTTTGATACCTAAAAAATACCTTGATGAGGAAAGGGGAGAAGGAGGGGGAGTTAAGTAGACCACTGGCAGAGTTCTGCCCTGAATTCTATCGAATAATTAAAGCCTGCTTGCCACCTATTTTAAGTTTCCCTACTTTTGTTTCACCTTAGTTTGATTTTGCTCATCTCGGTGCCTGGGCTAGGGGCGTCTGGCCTCCGTCCCTTGGCCCTAACTCTACTGAGTTCTTCCCAGTCCCCTCATTTAGGAGGTGAGCCAAGTAGGCAGAATGTCATTAGTTTGGGTTTTCGTTCTGTTTTATTGTCATCACTAAAATTGCGCGGCCTAGGAGCCGTGTTTTCTTATCCCTTCTCTGTGACAGACAGAAGTAAACCTACCACCATCTGATAAAGGTCAGCTTGGAAACGCAGCTGCCTGTCGTGCTCCCAGAGTAGGCCACAGTGTACCCTAAACCTTTCGTGACTACTAATACAATTTAAAATCCAATTAAAACCCTTTGCCTCCTCTTTAGATCCTGAAGGGCTTAGGGACCCAGCCTCCTCAGAAACAGCCCACTTCCCCTTCCTCTTTCCATCACCACTTGCTCTCAGCAGTTGTTTACTTCTAGGATTAAATTGAAAAGACCTCAACAAAGTCATTTTGGAAACAAACCCGAGAGCATAGACCTCTCACTTCCCGTTTATCCACCTGGGTCTTGCTGTAATAATTTACAACGCGGCATGCACAAAACTCCCTTTCTCAACAGACTCACTGGCTTGGAATCCTAAGTCTGCCACTGCCTGGTTTTTCCCCACTAGTATTCACATGGTTTAAATGGAGTAGCACCCAGGAGAAATCGATTTCCCTCTGTTGCATTATACTTCCATGTTTCTCTGATCTCATAGCTACGCTGAGTGCCTAGCAATAGGACATTTTAATAAACACTGCGCCGTTCTGTCTAGCATGCGTGCAGTTGGGAAAGGTAGGGAACTTCGAATGCATCTGCCGATTAGTCCCTTTGACAAGAGGACATTTGGTGTCTCGCACCTGCCACAGGTGCTAAGGTCCCTGGTAGTGACGTGCCCTCACCTGAGAACTCCCTTGCAGCAGTGTTTTGCATTTCTCTTTGTTGCACTTCTGTCCCTCTTGATACCTCAGCTATGCCAAGTATTTACTGGGCCAGAACCACTCGTTCTTTGTGTTTGTGCACATGGTGTTAAGGGATTAAAAGACAGGGAGGAATATTTACCCTTTAGGAAGTGAAGTCTCGGAAGGGCACACTGCTCGGGAGCAGCCCCTGACTGCTCATGGTGGGCGTGGAGGATCCTTTCACTCCGATGGCCTGGCAGCCGGAGCATCTCCAATGTGGCTCAGACCCTTGACGCGGTCTCTGTTGGGCATCTGTCCTCCCCGTGCTATTGTTTGGTGGCTAATGTACAGAGCAATCCCTCTGCAGAAAATTTACATGCACAGAAATTTTGCAACGCACCGAGAGGAGTTTCAAGTCCTCTCAGAGAGTCCACAGGGTTCAGTGAAAATAGAATCTAATCAACCTGTAAAAATTGAAATCCCACATCTGTTGCACGACTTGATTTGATTTGAGGTATCTTCTTTTTGATCCCCAAGCAATAAAATGAGTTGACTGTCTCTCCAGCAACTTTATGTGTGTCTGCTTTTCTCAGGCTCTCCTCTTCATTCTTCGCCTTCTTCTTTCAAACTTGAATTTCTAAAAGCTTCCTAGGTGCTCTTTGGTCCAGGGATAATTCATCCTTACTCTGGTGGTCGTGGTTTTCTGCTGACTAACACCAAAAGAAAACCAGTCCTCCTCACTCCCCTCCTACTTATCACGGGCACTTCTCGGTCCAACCGTTTTTTGTGTGTGCGTTCTTTACCTGAGTTTCATAATTTCCCCAATTCCCAGGGTTTTATGAGGACTTTGTGAAGAACCATTTCTTCATCAATCAAATTTGAATTAGAGCAATTTCAGAATTCCATGCTGTGTTTGGGCAAGAATCCCCTGTGCTCACAGCACACCAGGCGGGAGGGAAGTTTATGTTTAAGTAAATCTTCCATTAAGTGTTTCAGGATAGGGATGCCTGTAATGCGGAGAATCAACAGCGGTTGGCTGATTAAGGCAAATAATCAAAGCCGCAAGATTAAATTTTGAGGAGAATGTTTTGAAGAAGAGAGTTACATTATATAGTAAGAGTTGAGACGGCACCTACAATGGGACGGGGATCATGCATTGTGATTTGGATGGGGAAGCAACTATTAAAGATGCTTTGGGAGGAAGATAAAGTTTTTTTTCCTATAATTTTACTTCAGTTTCTATGCAAAAAACCAATGCTTGCATACATTACGTTAACACAACTTGGCAATACTTCATAAAACCTGTTGATTCATGATAGTTTTATTAGCTTCTGCTTCACGAGACATGTTTTCCCCAATACCTCGTCCTGTTTCAGCACCCAAAACATATATTTAATTTAGTGTATTACACCATGTTCCTTTGTGGATTAATACTAACAGTCAAAGAAAAGCTAAGGCTGTCCATAAGGCACTAGCTCATTGTAGGGATAAAAATATATTTTGTTCCAGTCGGAAATGTATAAATATAACAGAGAACTCATCAGAATTTCACTAGGGAGTCCAGAATTCCTTAACTGTTCTAAAAACATCGCATGGGAATATTAAGCAACAGGGTTCAGTGTCCCTTTGCAGAGTCAGTACCCCAAGCAAGGGTGGCTTCTAGCCCCGTGCGAGTAGCGGGTTCAGCTGTGAATGAGGGGAGTCTCTGTGAACTGGGGCTGCTTCTCCTGTGTCTCCTCCTACAGTCAGCTCCTGCGGCCCCCTGATCACACCCTCGGTGCTCTGTGCGCTCACCTGCTGGGCACGCGGAAGATCCCAACTGGGAATGGGAGCGCTGGAGTTCCTTTTGATCCACCCGAGCGACAATAGAGGAGGGACTGGTGTGGGGTGCTTTGCCCAACTCCGGAAGCATTTCTGGAGGAGAAATGCTTGACTTGTTTGGCCTTCTGTTTCCATTGTCCTTGAAACTCAGTCTCACCCCCCCCCCCTTTTTAACTGTCATAACCAGTGTTAGGAACTGCAAAGGGAATGGTCAAAGCTGGTCTGTGTATGTGTGTGGCAGTTAAGTGTATTTGGGTGTTGTGGTGTGCATGTGTGTGTGTGTGTGTGTGTGTGTGTGTGTGTGATTACATTAATAAAGGAATCCCATTTTAGAATTCTAAAATCTAAGATCGCCTGGGTGGCTCAGGCAGACCAGGTCATGATCCCAGAGTCCTGGGATGGAGCCCCTGGATGGCTGGCTCCTGCTTAGTGGGGAGTCTGCTTCTCCCTCTCACTCTCCCCTTCCTTTCTGCTTGTGCTCTCTCTCTCTCAAATAAATAAGTAAAATCTTTTAATAAAAAAATTTTAAAAATCTAAGATTACTTGTTTGAGCATTTTTCATTTTTTTCCTGATTCTATGTTCAAATACTCCAGCATACTTTATCTCTCCTATAATATGAGGAGAGATAATAAGAGGCAATTTCCACTTTGCTTATCTCTGCTTTAATTACAACATATTGCATGGGAGACATTATTTTCAAATGATTTCCTTTTTTCTCCGTCCTGTTTCTCATCCCACAGCAAATATTTGCTTAAATGGTGTAAGCCATCTGTAGTTTATAAAACACCTTTAAGCTATTGTTTTAAAGTTTCATACCTTTTAATGTTTTCCTATTTATTTCCTGCTGATATCAACATATACCCTGCCAAAACCAATCTTTGGTGGATACTAACATATTCATATTGAACATTTGATCCAGAAAGTTTGCAGATAATAAGCAGAGTGAACATCTGTGTGGGCTAGACAATTTTTAATATTTATGGCGAGTTCACTTCTGTGCTGTAATCCTTATGATGAGCTCAGTTATTCAGATACTATACAGTGTGAGGCTTCGCAGTGGATTGCATTGTGGGAGAGGGTTGAGGATTGAGGACTACACTGTTTATTAATTGGGATTTCAACTGTGTAAGAGAATATTACTGGTAAGAGCACCGTGCAAGGTATCTACGGGAAAGAGTTGATCTCGTACATCTTAAAATTGTCACATGCCAAATGCATTACGGAAAAATGTTTCTACTTTAGAGAGAAATGGCTAAAAATAAAGCAAATTTATTTCTAGTAGTAAGGCAATTAATGTTTTTTTTTGCTATGAACAAGATGTCTTGGTGCTTGGCTAACCCTGTGGAAAAAAGAAAAACAAATGATAACTGTGGAATTAGAACAATATCTCATTAGTGTATTCCACTCTTTGTAAAGTGTTAGCGCCTGGAAACAATTAGTCACAGGTTCAAGATTCATACCAATGTATTTTATGGCCAGGAAACTGGTCCAAGGTTTTGCTTTTTTTTTTTCAAAGAAAGTATTTTCATACATTCCCTAGCCCTCTCTGAGGCAGTTTCCCATAAAATCAGATAAGGTGAACTGGCTGCCACAGTGAGATGCTAAAATGATACATGTTGTTCTGATCTGGTGACTAAATTAGCAATAAAATTTAGTTTCAGAGATCTGAAAAGTAGTTTTAGAGATCATGGGGTTTATCTGTTCAGTAAACTAAGCCCTGAATAAATTAAAACCAAAATGAAACAAACAAAAAAACCCACCCTCACCAGCTGATACAATCCAGTTTGCAGCAGATTTAGGATTAAAGTCTAGGGGCCATATAGAACCAGAGAAGTACAAATCTAGAAAGCAATCTTGAAAAATGGCCCAAATGGGTAGAAATATTAACCTGCAATGACTCTCCCTGCTTATGACTACTGCTAAGCAATCGCCATTTCTCTCATGCACATTATCACTGTGGAGAGAGCCGCTGTCCCCAAGTCGTTTAAATTGGTAGGCAAAATCTTGCTGTGCCCGAGAACACTATTTGGAGGAAGAGGGGCTTCAGGCTTTTTATTCTCATTCTCTTCTGCTCTCTTTTTCTGCCTTACAATTTCCATTTGGAATTTGAAATGAATACTGAAGATAATTTATCTTAAAGTAGAAGAAGCACCCCTCTCCTCTTATCTAGTAGCAGCTGGAAAATAATTGAAGAAGGAATCAGAAGATCGGCAGCGCACCATTATTTTGTTTTGTGTTGTTTTAAGCTGCCTGCATATATAAATTTGATCAATTATTAATTGACCAGAATGATGCTATCAATTTCCACTGCAAATTTCACTTTGTGCCCCACAGGAAAAAAAATATAGCTTAACTCTTGCTGAATTTGGAGATAATGATCTTGCTAAAAGTATTAATGAAACAGAGATCCCTCAACATTCCTCAGCACAGGAGTGTTGTGGGGTCCAAAAAATTCTGCAGAACTATACATCTGATAAGCAAATAAGTATCTCAGCTCACGGGACTGTATGGTTTCCTCAACACCAAGATGAAAAATAATTTAAGAGCTCATCGTGCATGGGTTTGACATAAACAAGAGGTGCAAAGAATAGATCTGTAGAATAAAGAAATCATCTGGACAAATAAAAATCAGTATGTTACAAACTGTAATGAGATCAAGTAGTCCGAGGCTATCTGTGGATCTAAGATGCAGGGACCTATGTCTCCGCATCGCCAACAGCCCCTGAATGCCTGACCCACGCTTGCCATCTAGTAAACCGTTGTCGGGGTAATTAACTGATTAGCCAATCTGTTATTCACTGAAAAGGAGGCTGCTGGGGCACCTGGGTGGCTCAGTCGGTCAAGTGGGTAAGTGTCCGCCTTTGTCTCAGGTCATGATCCCAGGGTCTTGGGATGGAGTCCTGTATCAGGTGTCCTGCTCAGTGGGCCGCCTGCTTCTGCCCCTTCCTGTCCCTACACCAATCATGCTCCCTCACTCTCTCTCTCTCTCACTCTGCACTCTCTCTCTCAAATAAATAAATTTAAAAAAGAGAAAGGAGGCTGTGTTTGTCTTCTTTTCCGAATAATCTGTACACATCAAATAAAATAATTAAACTACGTGTAGTTAAGTGATTTGGTGATAATACCCCTGGTAATTCAAACAAATCAATAAATCTAGAGAAGAATGTAAGGTGGGTTCTCCTCTAACTGAGAAAAATTGAGTATGGAGGGAAATCTTTCAGGTATATAATGCTTCCCCGAAGCCTGCATAGTATAAACAAACGAAGGTCTTTAACTGACTTGTTTTCCTACTTCGCTTGACCCTGCAAAACCGGTTTAATAATAATTTTGCCCACTGCTTTCTATCTATTCAGGACAACACAGGACAGGCTATTATTTCACATATAATGGAAGTCTGCAAAGATAAAATTCTAAGTGTAATTGGGCTATGGACTTACGCTTTGTGCTTCTCCTGAACAAAACACCAGCAGCCTCAAGACTCGCTGACAGGCTTTACCTACAGGGGCACTTGGTAAACCTCTGTTCACCTGGGCCATTAAGACATGAAAGAGTTTATATAAAAATTTTCAGGAGTAGGGGGATTATTTCCCTTCTACTTTGAGTCTTTACAATTCTAACTCTAGATGTTTGAAAAATGCATTCTTCATTTCTTTCTTCATTTAACCTTAATCCAGGGAGTATAATTCAGACTTCCTCAGTGACACATTATGGGGATGCATGTTATTGTATCAGAACAGTGATATAGGTATGCGGGCAGATGGCATAAACTTGCCGCTCTCCGTCATCCAGCTCTTTCCTTCCAGGCCTTCTCTCCTCGCCACACTGCTGGATTATTCTGATAAGTGTGTCTTTGCGGGCCCCATGGCCCCAGGACGTCAGGCTTTCTGAAGTGTAGGTAAATATTGACATACAGGTAAATACAAACATACTCGAGCACTGGGAATGCAAACAGTTATCAAATGTTACAGTTTGGAGAGGGACCTGTTTATATCGTTTCCCTACTCCTTTCATTCTTTGCCGAGCTATTCCAGTTTCATTCCATCACTTGGTCTTCTTTATGTTTGTAAAAATTAATTAAGTTCAATAAACTTTTGATGAATGCCTTCTATGGGTCAAGCACTAGAGTCAACTTTGAGGATAGATAATGGACGTTTCTGCCCATGGCGAATTTGCGATCTATTATACTTTGAAATAGATAATGGACGTTTCTGCCCATGGTGAATTTACGATCTATTATACTTTGAAAAATATCGAATTAACCGTCGTGCTTTTTTGTTTGCCTATCACTGAGGCCTACTGCCAGTCGCTGCTTATCAGTACTCGCACTACCATTATCCCCCTTTGAGGAAAGGGAAGTACCCCTCCTAGCCATTTCTCTATCAAACGTGAGAAAATAGCATGCAAGAAAGATGAGAGAGGGTATTTATTTGTGGAGGAAAGAACATTTACGGATCTAATTTACAAACAAGTGTTTCAGGATCATGACTTAAATCGCCCTCCCTTCCACCTTCGCTTAGGGTATTTATCTGCCCCATAGGCATTTGCGTTTGTGATTATATATCTATTGTTTGCGGGCTACTTCTAACTTCTGCCTACAGTCCTGCCACAGAGGGTTTATAATCTCTGATATCTTCTTTCTTTACTTTTTGTCTACTTTTTCTTTTCCTGTCTCCTTTATTTTTTTCTTCGAACTATCTTGGCTTTCTTTTGGAAGGGCTGAGTTTTCAAAGACGCCATTAAACAATAAGAGTATTTCTTTTCCCGGCAGACAAATTAATGATAGCATCGTTACTACAGTCCCTTTGATTCTGTAATCGCCATTTGTTTACGGTATATTTGTCAGTAGTGATTGGGTTGTGAGGCTAAATACTATTAAAAAAATCCTTTTGTCTTGTTCATTCGTTTGAGCTCTTCAATTCAAGGAAAGATTATATCGTGAAGTGAGACAGTCACATTTTATATTCCACCCAATGAAAAAGAAATCGTCATAGGTGTAACTATTCTGTATGAGAAAGTGAATATTTTTGTTAATGACATAGCTTACACTTTGAGCTTATGTCTATCATTTTTGTCCCAGCATGTTTCAGCTTCTTCTAGATCTTCATATTGTAAAGATCTCAAGACGGCTGTTGTCCTGAGTCTTTATAGATGCCATCGGACCCCGCCACACAGGAGAAACTAGAGAGGACTGCTTATAGACACATTCGGAACATCTATTTAGTCAGTGACAAGGAAACATACAATTAGCTTTAACGGGAAGCAGCCACGCAACAGCACACTTTGGAGGACAAAGCCCTCATGACATTTTCCGTCCTCGGCTGAATGCAAACTTAAACACCCACACTTACACCAAAATAGCTGTCTATAAAATGCCATCTGTGAAGCTGGATGTTTTGGGGGCGGGGGAGGTGGAGAGAAATAATGCAAGGTAAACCAACATGGGGCAGACATCAGCAAAAGCGGAGGCATTCAGAAACAAAAGCCTTAACCACAGTCCTGTGGTATAAACGGCAGTGATGTTAACAATTACCCAAAGAAAACATAAAGAAATCTTCCTATAGACACAGGACGAAAATGTGTTCAAGCAAATGTATTTCTGTAGTGTCTGGGAAAGCAAAGCTGTTTAGTATTGCTGTAATTATCACAAGCACAATTTTCCTGGGAGTGAGAAGGCTGTTTTTGTTTTCTTAGGTTATTGTGAAGTGCACATTAGTGAGTAAAGGCAGTCCCTTTAGGTAAACACCAATCTCATCTTGTGTGTGTAAACATAGATTTAGGCATTTTAAAAAGTTCATTTATTATCCAGTTAAATAGGGAGTTTGTTGTTTCTCTTAAAGCAGAGTGAAGAGAAGTATGCATTCAGAGTATGAATCAAGAGAACCAGGAGGTTTGGGATAAATAGAATGGGTAGTATGGAAATGCCCCATTTGTAGAATCTATGCAGCATGAGCTTCTGAAAAACAGCCCAGTTCTGAATCGGACTAGGAATGTCATGGTTCTCTCTTTACTCTGATAAAACAAAACAAAACAAAAAAACCCTGCTAAATTTGAAGTCGGGCTTCAAGATTTTTATTCCTTACACATGAAAAAAAAGAGCAACGTTGATATTGCATTAGTAGTGGTGCTCAATCCTCCAAGAGGCGCATACGTAGGAGCAATTAATCTAACTTATTTATATTTAAAAGTAATGAGTACAGAAGTTCATTACAGTTATCCTGAATCAAAAGGTCGTGACCTGCATTACTAGGGCTTCATCCTGTGGGAATAGGATCAGAAGAAGGCAAAGGCAGGGAAGGCTTTTTATGCCAGAACGTGGTATATGAACCTAAAAGGAGAAAATGAAGAAAGAAAGGGGAATTGTGATTGTATTTTTTTCAGGTTTAAAAAATGTTTTAAAAGAGTTTAGCAATGAGACCAGGGGCGTAAAAGAATTGAAATATGGTGCTAAAGTCATGGAAGACAAACTTTTAGATGAAAGGAACCTAGAGTCAAAAATAAAAATAAAATTCTCACTTTCTGTCCTTGGCACGCCTTTGAAATTCAGAGCACTATTTTGGTAGACAAGAATATTAACAATTGGAATGCAAACTGAGTTGGTATAATAAGAAATATCAAAACTCTCATTTTAGTAATCAGAGTCTGAGTCACAGAGGACAGCCCTGCTTGAAGCCCATTAACACATCATAATAACAACCACCTGATGTAATGAAAACAAATGAATTCCAAAGAAATAGAAAATGTAAGATTGGGTCATTATCGCACCAGCTAATGAGGAACAGACTTTACCTGTTGTCTTGGGTTCCAAGGAAATTTTTCAGTCCACCGAGGGCATTTTACACCAGGAAAGATTTTATTCTCTTTTGGAATTTCTCCTTGGAACACGTTATAGAACAATTTTCTTGCCTTCAGCCTTCTTGTTTTAGTTTAGCTAAGCCGAAATCCCTGTCTGTTGCTCATTACTTTATTTGTAATTTTACAGAAAATGAGGAGGTGAGGGAGCTAGGAGGGAAAGGGGAAGAAGAGATTGAAATGTTAGTGTTCTAACTCAACACGCCCTGGTGATCTGGAGAAAGCCAACGCTGAAAGGGTCCTTTTCACTTTCACTTGTCACATTCCAATGCTTTATTTACAGTTCAGTCGTTGCTTCTGACAGCCGCTCCTGGTACGGTGAAAGCGATGAGCACCAGCTTTGGAATTTATGCGACTTTTGGTAACTCAGGATTCTAACCCATTAATACATGGTGCGTAGTAAAAATTTGTGCATTAATCCCCTATTTGTTATGAGGCTGAAATTGTGTGTCTTCCTATACATTCCTGTCCAGCTACCAACACCATAGGTAGTAAGCTATCATCTGTTCTGTTCACACACGGATCACATCAAAGGCCTCCTACTTTCTCTCCTTCCTTCTTTTTTGAATCCAACCCACCCTCCCCACTATTCTGGAGACGTCTTCATCATATTGCAATTTAGAGCTTGTTTTGTTATTTTTTATTTTTTGTTATTTATTTTTTCTTTTTTCTCCTCTGATCCATCATCTGACCATTTCTCAGCTGAGGAAATTCTCACATATATCACATATCCTTATTGTTTTTCAGACTGAATATAGACAAACTCAACTACAAGTAATGCACAGTCCTCATCTGTTTCTAATTCCTCTCTTTCTTTGGTAGAATTAATTCTGTCTTAGCACCCAGTGCATAGGTTAATGCCTGGAGCCTAGGAGATGCTTAAAAGTTAGGGTAATAAATGAGTAAAAGTCATATAGAAATTCTAAAATGCTATATGAATGTTAACTGTCTTATGCAACTATTAGATCCTCTTTTGGTTCCTTAGTGTTGTTATCCAAAGCTGACACCCTGGACTGTTGCAAACATATACTGAATAGATATGGATTCAAATTCGAATTCTCCCACTTATTAAGTTTATATCCTCGGGCAAGTTATGGAACCTCTCTCAAACTTGGTGTTCTTGTCTGTAAAACGGAGACAATAGTACCTACCTGACAAGGCAATAATGCCCATCTCATAAGAATACTGTCAGAACTTAGTGTGTAACACCTAGTGTAGTATGTGGCTTATGGTAGGCGCTTAATCCAACTTCTTGCTTAACTAGTTTAGCCTGTGGACAAATCTGGGGGATCATGAAATTTTTTTTCACAAGGCTTGGATGGCTTGTTAAGTACATGCTATACACTTTGCTGTATGGCTGTATTCTGAACTACCCTTACCTGTAACCAAATCCTATATGAAGGCAACAGCACAGTGAGATTTAAAGCTCCATAACAAAGATGCCAACCTGCTCAAAATATCCCCCATTGAGATAAACTGTAATGTATTCAGAGAAGAACAATCAGAATAGTTCTAAAATTCTATGCTAAGTTATACGAGCAAAAATCGAACTAAGCAATGAGAACGCATAACCAGGAAATGAACACCCTCGGGCAGGACATGATTGCTGTCTTCAAATATTTGAAGGGCTGTCATGTGGGAGAAGCATTACACTTGTTCTATATAACCCTAGGGTATAGTGAGAACCAGTGGGTAGAAGCAAAAAACTAGACCTAATTCAGTTTATTTTAAGGAAGAACTATCAGAACCGAACCACAGTTTATTTGGCTGCCTCAAGAAGTAGTAAGTGCCTTGTCAGAAAAATAGTTTAAGCCAACTGATAACCACATGAAAGGGACATAGCGCAAAGATCTCAAGACTGAGATAGAGATCGGACAAATATCTTTAGGTAGGGTGACCATAAATTTATCATTCAAACCTAGAACAGAGTGAAAAGGAGTACTATTAACAGTTGTGCCAAAAAGTAGGCATAAACTGGAACTATCTCAAGCAAAGGAGGCCATGTGGTCCACCTATATTTAGGGTTATCTTCCAACTCTGAGATTATTTTGCATTATTTCTTAACATTAAGATATCAATAACAGTTTAGTAATTTACATTCCTGAGTGTGTTTGCAAAACAAAAAGATTTCTAAACAGGCAATTATGGGAATTTTTTTTTCTCTTTGCTCGTATAACTTAGCATAGAATTTTAGAACTATTCTGATTGTTCTTCTCTGAATACATTACAGTTTATCTTTATCTCTATCTAGGTGAGTTGCTCAGAACACAACAAAATAATACAACTGCAGACTGGCTAATATTAAGAAAAACAAGATTGGAACCACTATCTTTGGGTACTATGCTTCTAGTAACAAAACCAAAAATTTAGTTGTTATTCTGCTCACCACCTTAAATTATGCTTTGTTTTGTTTTTCCCAGAACTTATTTTCTAAAAGCAAAGGCATATTCCCCTCATTCCAGAATTGTGCCATTGCATTTTAGTATTCAGACTGCAGCATGAAGAGTGACCTTCAAAGAAATAGAGCATGGAGCAAACACAATTGCTCAGGAGAGAATCATTGTCACTTCAGGTTCTTGTCCAGGAAGGGAAGGTCTGGATGTTGTCTTCAAGGACTGGAAGGTAGTAGAAGAACCAAAGCCAAGAAAGTACAAGAAACCTGGTGTGGGAGATATTATTAACACAACAATACTACTGATATCTTCTCTTTCCCAGGCTAATGCAAGATTAAATTTCACAGCTCCCTCTGCCATTGAGCAGGGTCATATGACTAGTGATGGCCAACAGGTTTTGACAACAGTGATGAGTATCACTTGTGAGTTGATGGACCAAAGTGGAGGTATATAATATTTCATGTTTCCTTACGGTGCCAAGGATAATTCTGAAGCTACATTTTGAAATGGAAGTATTATAATATTAACACAGCCGGAAACACTTAGCTACCATATGGGGACAGTGGCCATGTCATCAGTTTTTTACACTTGCTAAGGCCTGCACTAACTGTGTACTTTACAGGAAAGTCTGAGTCTATAAACATTGAAAAACCAATTAAGAAATGATTCTTCACTTCCATTTAATAATCACTTACTATGGGGTAAGCTCTGTGCTGAACACTAGATTTTCTCATTCTGTCTTTTCAATGGGCCCATGAGTTAGTATTGGCTTTATGTACAGATGAAGAATAGAGATGAAGTTACTTCTCAAGGACTTAGCTGGTTAGTTTTGTTTTTGTCCTTTTTTAAAGATTTTATTTATTTATTTGAGAGAGAGCACAAATGTGGGGAGGGCAAAGGATGAAGCAGACTCCCTGCTGAGTACGGAGCCCACCATACCGCTTGAGCTGAAGGACCCCGAGATCACAACATGAGCCAAAGTCAGACCCTTAACTGACTGAGCTACCCAGGCGCCCTGCTGGTTAAGTTTTCTAACGTGGGTCTTATGGTTTCAAGTCTGTGTTCTTGCTACTTTACTGTGCTTCTCTTACTATGCATACCTAGGTATATAATTTTGGTATACATGTTGTCAAGTGAAAAGTTATTATTCTAAGTTTAAAAGAAAATACTTTAATAATTCATTCAATTATTCAATCTTTCTTTCAATAAGTTTTATTGAGCAATGATTTTTCAACCAAGTGTAGGTATTAGTTATTAAGATGATGAAGACAGGCCCCTGGCCTCCCACTTCTCTCCTTACTCCCTTCTTCTTGCTTTTTATTACAGGAGAATTCTTCCCTATTCTTAATATTTCCTTCCCGTGAAAAAAGTTCAATTAGTGTAGGTCTGGGGTCTCTAACATTTCACTTGCTCTGCCTCTGTGGAGGTGGAATGCTGTAACTGATTAGCCAATTTGGGAAAAATAGCTAAAATTTTCAGACTAACTCCACCTTTCTTCTTTCAAGGGGATCTGACTTCTGTGAGCTCAGTTTCTTCTCTGGTGTTCTTTACTGAATCTCTTCTGTGAAAATTTCCCTTCTGTGAAAATAGAAAGGCCTGCTCTAGCCCAGTGTTGCCCGTGCCAGAGTTAGCAAATCACTCTAATTTTGGAGATCAGTGACCAAGTCCATTTGGCATTCACATTAGTCGAACTTCTCCGACATAACATCTACCAATACTAAAAGTGGTATATTTGCATCTGTATTAGTGTCCTGTTAATGTGTAACAAATCACTACAAACACGGAGGTGTAAAACACACATATTCATGCTCTCATAATTCTGTAAGTGAGACGTCTGCTTAGGATCTCACTAGACCAAAATCCGGATGTTGGCCTGTGTCGCGGTTCTCACCTGTGCTTAGAGTGCTCACTCCTGCTAACTGCTTGTAGGGAAAATTTATTTCCTTGCTGCTGTAGGACTGAAGACCCTGTTTCCTTGCTGGCTTTCCACTGGGTGCTGCTCTTAGCTCGTACAGGCCATCCACATTCTTTGACACATGACCCTCTCCATCTTTAAGCCAGCAATGGCAAATTGAATCCTTCTTATACTTTGAATGTCTGACTTCTGTGACCAGCCAGAACAAACCTTTTTGCTTTCACAGGGCTCATTTGATTATGTCAGGCCTACCTAGATAATCTCCCTATTTTAAGGTCAACTGTGCCATGTAACAAAACCTAGTCATGGGAGTAAAATCCATCATATTCACAGTCCCAGAGATTATGCAGTCCATGTACGCTACGGGAGAAGAGTCATCTTAGAATTCTGCCCACTACAGCCTCCATCTTGATTTTTCACTTTATCTCTCCACTTGTCAAGAAGTGATGGAAGAGGGATAGGTTTGTTTATCGGAGATCTTTGAACGTTTTCAATAGTTTCTTCCTTCCCTTATCTCGGGTGTGTGTGTGTGTGTGTGTGTGTGTGTGTAATCTTTTTGATGATAGAAAAGAAAAGATAAGAGAAAGTGAGAACACATATATAAAATACTTACACACACAAATACACAGACAGACAGACAGACAGACACACACACACACACACACTGCTTTCTATTTAGCATTCTAGTTTCTAGGAAAGAAAATCTTAATGGTTAATAAGTATTGAAGCAAGGGGTAGGAGTGGAGAGAAGTGGGAGGAGAGTCGCAGAATAATTGTTTTATCCAGAGCACCAGCCTTCTCCTTTCTTCGTGGCATTAAAATCAAATGATCATCCAAGAAGCATTAGCTAGCCTGTCTGGCTCCTCCCTTAAGTCTGGAGACTCAGTTCCCTATTGCTTATTAGATTCCTTACCACAATGTTTACTGTTACTCTTTTCACTCAGAATCTGCCTTCGAGAAATTGTTCAGAGTTTTCTGAGAATTAAATTCCTGAGATTTAAGGAGCTTGGGAATGACTCCTTTCATATTATCTCTATATTTATTATATTGCAGTTCCTGACTTAAATAAAAGAAAGTATACTAAGTTACGTACAAGCCTATGATTTTAGATCTGGCAGGTTAGTTAAGGAAAGGCCATGATTTATTTCACTGACAAGGTCCATAATAGATGATTGGAGCTCCTCAAGAACAAGTCTCCTAGAATCTCTAAGACCTTCTTAGTACAGTCTCATTTTGCATATAAAAAAGTTGGCAAAATACCTTGTGGCTAGCCAGAAGTAAGAAAGACAATGATGAATCGAAATACATTTTGTTTTCTAATGACTTTCCTGTTCACTGGAAGAAAGCAGCATTTTAATAATTGAATTAAATATGAACACTAAGTTGTTATGTAAGATGCTTACGATGAAGTTTAAATAAGAACAGAATCATCTTTGCTTATGACATGCAAGCTACCCATTCATCTAAAAGTGTATGACTGACAAGGTACTATCTAAGAATATTCACATCTATTTAAGGCTAGTGTGGCTGCATGGAGAGAGATTTGATAGTCAACATGATTTTTCCCTATCATTTAAGCCCATGGTATAATAAATGACAACATTAATGATCAAAATATATGATTTTTCTCTAATGATACTGAATGATACTGGGAAATCAACTGGAAATATACCAATGGCGCTCATAATAGTTTCAGACCCCTCCTGCCTCTGGGGTAGTGAAACAGCACCCATGATAACTAAACTGCATACACGTGCCGGTGGTGAGTTGGCAAATCACCTTCCAGGATGAGTGCCATATTTGATAACCGGAGAGCATGCAGCCATAAAATCAAAGCAAACATTGAGCGTCTTTTCTTTCAGACTTGTTGAAAAGAAATGGAGACTTGCTCTCTTATTCATGTACTCTAGGCTGGTGTTTAAGGATCGCAATGATTTCAGCCAACAGAATCTTGTCAAAATTCCTGGATTGATTCTTCATGGCTATGACTCCTCATGCTGTGTAACGCTGGTCATGCTGCAGTGCAGAGCACGGCGTGCTTCCCCCTGACAACGGGGTATTAGAGCACTGGCTTCTCTCCAGGATTAACATGATCATTCCTGGTACCACCGGGAAATTGTACTACCTCTATGCTGAATGAAGTGTCTTAAATAGGCATTTAATTTATTCATTGTAACAGTTGCTTTTGTTGAATAAATACCAACTGCTTATTAAAAACCTATTTATTGAAGATGAGCAGCTATATCATAGACACATATCAAATTTATGGTTACTAAATCTCACTTAATATGCTTTGAATATTCTATTGGTCTTTAACATACTGTACCAAGATGACTGTATTTATTCTAACCCTTCAAATAAAAATAGTTGCTATTAAATAAATATGGATTTTTTTCCCTCTCAGTCTATTTACACAATGCTAAAAACTATGTAATGGTTACCTACTCTGTCTTATTCTTAGTGGTTAAATTTTCAATAAATGTGTTTTTAATATTCAATTGATTTATAATCAACAGGGATTAAGTATCTTGTTAAAACCAAATTAAAAGTGTGAGATATTTATGGCATTCATTGTAATGTGTTACCCAAAATTCCTCTTAATCTCTTAGTAGCTCTCTTGGGAAGAAGCTAAAATTCTGTTACCAGAAAAAAAGATTATTTAATTCACTTCAGAACAAAAGCATGTGAAAGACCTAAACTATCTGGTCAGTGATTCAGTTGCCAAATTGGTAGTAGAATCTTCACCCAAGAAACAACAAATGAGGCAGCTTTGTCTTTTCCAAATGTTCCATATTCTCTCATGCCAGAAGCTGCAAGCAATTCTCCATGCCTTCAGTGTACTCGTAAATAATTGAATTGGGTTATTTCCAAGATGCAACGCTGGTATTTTATTACTATTATTATTTTTCACTGTTGGTTAGGAGATGAGGATAGACTCTCCAGACTAAGTTTGATAGGGTTTTTCATACGGCAGCTGACATCTCTAGACCTTACATCCTGCGAAGAGGCTGCCTACGATGTAGCCTTCTTATGCCTTCCTGTAGGCTACGTGTTGAGACATCTATTGCTTTCAACTGATTTCTTGCATTTACTGATTGGTCAAAATGCTAGGTATGTATTTCTGTTTCTTCTTCTTCTTTTCTTTTTAAATCTATCTTTCTGGCTTCCTTTTGAAAACAGAGTTGTAAGAACAAGCAACACAATTCATAAACACAGGATATATAGATTGCAGCTGTTGGAATCCATGTTGTCTGTTTTGGGAGTGTTTTAAGATCTCAAGTAATGAACTTTCTATTCAAGATTGGCATTTTAAAGTAGAAAGTGGAATTCAATTACTAACAGGAAACAGGATATTCAGGGGAAAAATAATCAAGTTAGTATACCGTCCTATCTAACTGCCATAATAACTCCAGTGAAGGTAACTACCTCCCACTGGGCATTAGGATATTTTTATGAGGTCATTCAACAATACAGATATTATACATATTGCTCCAAATGCTTCCAATACAATTTATTTTATTGCTGCGAGATTTGATTGGAATCATCTCTGTAAAAGGCATGAAAAGCTTGTTATGATATTTTTCTTTTTCTTCTGACTCTCTTGATTGTTATCTTCTCTAGACGACAGTCAGGCATATAGTTAGCATTATCTAGGGACTTGAGCTTTTTCCTGGCAAACCATTTTACAAAGGTCAACAGAGCAAGAGATTAGCCCTGATTGGTTAGATAGAAGCTAACCTAGGCACTTCAAAGGAACCAACAACCTTTTTTGCTCTTTGTGAATTCAGTTATAATCAATGGAATGTAAAGATTACATTCATTCCTGCTTCCAGTCACACACCCCTTTTTCTTTGCATTAGCATTGATTCAGCCATGTACCTATTTAACCATTAAAGGCATTACTTTATCCCCAAACCCTGCATTAAAGGAATCTAGAGTGTCCTTTTAAGAACTGAGAGAACAGATGGGTCTACTTCTCTTAAGTTATAATGGATTGGATTCCTGTTGGGAAAACCACCATCAGGTAGCTATTTTAGCACGTGGAGGAATCGTCTGATAGTGACTTGACAAGCAGGATTGCTGTTACAATTTTGTGATAATAATTGTAACATAAATAATAATATAGTTATTAATTATATGAACCAGTTCTTGTCATAAGCCCTTAATGTACTTTATGTCATTGAATCTTCAGAACAAAGCAGTTGTATCCCATTTTATTAATAAGAAAATTGGAACTTAGACCAATTAAGTAGCTTATGCAAAGTCACACCACTCTTCAGTTTTGACCCTGATATTAGAATCCAAATCTGTGTGAAGCCTAAGCTAGTGCTTTTACCCATGATGTTATGCTATTACCAATACTTTAAAATACTGTAGTAGTTTTCAGAAAATCTAGTTGATTTCATATGATAATAAAAGTTGTTGGAGAGCACTTTTCCGCTTTTGCGCTCATTATCTTATGGTAATTGAGCCTTTGTCCAGCTTCCTTGAAGCACTGACTAGCTAGAATTACTTACCTAATTATATTCACCACCAGTTATCTTTAACATGGCAGAAATCAGTGTGAGATAGCATTTATTACATTGGGTGAGACCACAATTATTTGTTTCTCCATTACTATGTCTGTTTTTGTTTGTTTCCCTGGTACCGAAACGTGCACCTGGACCAACACAAAAATTTGCTCAAATGTTTACAGATGGAAGGAAAGAAGGTGGGAGGGAGGGAGGAAGGGAGGAAAGAAAAGGATTAGAAGAGGTACAGAGGAAAGAAGAAAAAGAAGCAAAAGAATCTGGGCTAGTGTTGCACCCGGGGATGTGCTTTAGCTCTTGAGTGTCCTTCTTTGAGATGGGACTTGACTACGTCTGCTTGGCTTTATTACTGTGTGTAAAAAAAAAAATCAGCAAAAACAGATTTTAAAATAAAAATAAGTTTCTGTCTCATGCCAAATATGTCTTTGATATTGCCAGAGAAACACATTAAGAGCTAATTTCTTTTAATTGAATATTTATTCCCTACTTGGCACAAATCCATCTACTAATAGGTCCGATAATTACACGGATGCATGTGTTAAATTTACATGAATAGCTCCATTGTTGGAAAACAAATTGACCAAGTATCCATCAGACTCTGTCTTATCCAATACTTCATGGTAATTTTGAAGAGATACCGTAAGAGACAGTGAAACGATGAAATACTCCTATATTAACAATAAGATTTTTGTGTCAAATGCAAGTAAATGAAGAACACGAACTAGGTAAGAAGTCCTTTTTATGTTTGGGGCAAAATAGAAGTTCTGAAGCAAAGAGACGGATACTGCAGAGGGCAGGAATTTACTTGGAAAGTACGTATATCACTCAGAGTTTGACAAGTCATCTACTAGAATTGATGATCTTTTTCTTTTTTTCTCTGAACCAGATGGCCCCTCCTTAATTAATATAAACGCATGGTTCCAAAGAGTTCATTGCAGTCTCCCCGTGGCCCAGCTGTGCCACAAATGATTCTTACTTCTGGGAGAATGCATTGTCTTCCTGCTATCACCAGAATTTTCTGAACAACCTTCCTTGCAACTCTGTCTCCTTCTTTTTCTTAGTCTAATTATCTTTCAAAAATAATCAGAATTGTAATTTAAATATTACAGTACATAATTAACCACACTGGTTGACAGAGAATGAGAAACTGTGGCTCTAGGCAAGCATCAAAATTAATGTGTACAATTGGGAATACATCTTGTAGCGTAGGAATGTCATCTGGCTAGTACGCAGCGAGGAGCAGAGCTGAGCAGCCGGGGCCTCCTCTGACCATGCCGCTGCCTTGGGTAAGGTTGATGAAATCCCAGGCACCCTCAGCCTGCCCTTGTTTTCTTCCGGTGCTTTGTTTTTCTGTTTTTCCAGGTGAAATTTAACTGCAGCTCCCCAATGACCACGTCTTTCATCCTCTTAGAAGTCTCGAGTTCCTTTCAAGTGTCAGCATTTGTAGGTATTTTTGCCGTTATTGTTTCTGATTTAGCCTCATGGCCAGTTGTAAAGAGTTCTTGGTCTGGTTCTCTCTGAGGCAGAGTCTAGAGCGGTGGCTTAGCTGTGAACCCTGGGCTTTCATAACCTGGAGAGGAGGAGAGGGAGACGAGGGAATGTGAATACGTGGTAATTGGGTCTCTGGGCTGCACAGCCAAGAATCACCTTAAAGCAGCCCAATTGTGAGATGAAGCTGAACCTTGTTGACTCTCAGACAGCAAGGAGACGAGTGCCCCGAGCACAGCAAAGGGGTTATCTCTGGGTTTTGCCCAAACCTGGACATACCGAGATTCCTGTGATGTTGCTTTTTGGTACCATTCAGCTGCAGGACATGTACCAGGGCTATGCCAAAACGCTGTTTCCGAATTAAGTGTCACCGGGACTTGTCTTCTAAAATGAACGCTGAAGGAAAAAATATACCATTATTTCTTTGTCTCTTAAGAGAGCAAAAAGCAATGGCAGGCTGCAGCCCGGTTTACCCTAAGAAGCAAAAGGAATCGGCTGAACTAAAGGTTGAAAAAAGGGGAAAATAAAACAAGGAAAAAAATAGAAAATTAGCAATGACTCGACCATCAAGCAAAGCCTTTTGGTTGGCTTCCTTGTCAACTTCGTGAACTTCAGAATAACCTTTCGCCCACACTTGCAGCCTCCCTGCTGCTAGGGCGCACTCCTCCTCCTGCGTTCGATCCTTTATGGTTGTTGTTGTTACTTTGTTATTCCCTTGGGTTCCGTTGTTGTTGTTTTGTTTTGTTTTGTTTCTCAAGAAAGGGATAACGTAATGGATCCATTCACCAAATTTTTTAATTGGGTCCGTTGCTTCTGCCGTGAGAGGAGAGCTGAAGGCTGGCATTTTTCTTTGAAATCCTGTGCACCTTTATTGAGAGTGATAGAAAGATAATGGCTCTGGCAGCTATATTCTAATAAGGTTTTACCCTTAATGACCCTAGAAAGTAAATTAGAAAACATGGTTATAGCTGGTGTTTCTTGATTGGGTTCATTTGTCTTGCCCAGAGAATGTAAATGCTAGCCAGCATTGTTCAATGAGATGCCAACTTCTTCCTCAGCAATTGAATATTTTTATGTAGATTTCACTTTAAACTGCATAGGAATGTAGATGGCTGCATCCGACTGTACCCAAGTTTGATAACAAGCTAAGCTGACAATGGAAACAACCATTTGTTACATTTGCCTTTGATTGTAAGTGGCACTAAGTATCTCTTTTCTTCCAATATTTTCTCAAAATTAAGATTTGTTTGTTTAGTACTCAGAAAACACTCATTTATCCTTGTTTTTTTAAACAGATGCAATTATAATAGAAGACTATTTTTCCAGTATTTAGCAACCAATTTTACAGACAATTAAATTATGCTAACAAGAAGATTAATCAACTTTTAATGTGAAACTGTATTGTTGATTTCATTGTATATGTATTTTATGCTACTATCAAATATGCCAACTAGAAGTTTATGTATATTAAAATACCTTTACCCGCTTGCACCCATGGCTATTAAACAATTAACCCACTTTTCATGGGTAATCAACCCACAATAATTTGGTTTGGGTGTTCATTACCCAGATTAATTCAAATAAAAAAGACACAGTGAGGCAGAAATTGGATAAGTGGATACTATCTAATCCCAACTGTCTTAATTTTCCATAGGGATGTCTGAATTGGATTTTGACAAAATACCTCTCTTTATCACAACCCCCCTAATCAAATACAATGTGATTTTTCTCTATTTCTTTAAATAAATTATTCTTCCATGAATTGTGTTGAGTTACTAGTCTTCAAAAGTCTTAAGGACTGAGGTTATAACCCCTCCAAAAAATAACCCTACACAATTAAAAATTATTTCTATTTACATATATATAATGTACAAAACAATAAATTTAAAGAATATATTAGAGTCTTCTTAAAGTTATCAATTTTAGATTCTTAACAAAATTATGAATTCTAGCAGTGATGTTCAGTTTTTCCAATTTTCTTTATAGCTCCCAGCTACTGTCAGTTAATCAGTGGCCAAAAGAACCAAAAAGAAATCCGTGTCATCTCGGGGTCTTAGGTCCATTTTATAATTTAACTCCTCTCAAAAGGTCAGCACATCTGCATCTTCTGATATTAATAAATACGTAGGAAGATTGAGTATTTACATATATTTGGATCTATCTGTATGTACATTTATAATTAAAAATAACCTAAATATCCAACACTAAGAGAATTTTAAATAAATTTCAGTATGTCTGTGTAATGCAAGCACTCATTTAAAGTAATGTTTATGAAAACTATTTAACAACATGGACAATGCTTATATGTTATGCCAGTGGCTTTCAACCCTGGCTTCACTTTACAACCAACTAGGGAGCACTTAAAAAAATAAATATGACTAACCCCACCTCTAGGGATTCTGATTTAATTGGTCTTGAGTGCGATCTGAGCATAAGTGTACTTTAAAATGTCAGCAGATTGTTATTTTCCATAATAACCAGGATGCCAAGTTGTAAATATAGTATAATTAAACTATGTTAAAAATCGCCCACATCTTGTTGAGAGTGAGAAGGAGATTAAAAAAGAAAGGATTTCAAATAATATGTTGTTGGGTTTGAGTGATATAACTTTGGATGATATTTATTTTTCATCTTGATATATTTAAATACTTTGTATATTTTTGATGAGCTTATATTTATTTAAAAAAAATTAAAGGCACATAGTATTCAAAATACACATTTTACAAAGTAAAATTTGAGATGTATACTTAGGACAAATTCATGGGCAATATACTGGCATAAAGATTTATTAGATGCTATAATCTTCCTTCCACATATGCACAAAGACAAACACAATCTCTTGTATTTAGACCATGAATTCACACATGGAAATGTGATGTTATGCTTTGAATTACTGAGCTTTTCCCATTTATGTGTCTTCTGGTCAGAATATAGGAACCCACATATAAGTGAACATGACATGAGTAAGTAGAAAAACACTGGTGGGTCAACAAGTAAATGATTTTCAATCCTGAGCTGTTCTACCTGGAGTGAATGCCACATAATAAGACACAGGAAGCAATCCCAGAAAAAGAGTTTCTAAGAAATACGAGGAAAGTCTCAGGATAGCAATCAAATTAAATCCTTTCCCTCCCACCTTAAATTAGAAATGTTTATAAAGCCTTTCCCATAACAGTAGTATAATACAGATGCATAAATATTTGGTACATGCCATTAATATTATGTTCTTATCTACAGTTTAGTCTTCTGGATTTTGTATAATCATTTAAAAAATAAAGCCTTTATGTTATCATAATGGTTAATTTTATGTGTCCGCTTGCCTGGGTCATGGGGTGCCCAGACATTTGGTCAAACATTTTTCCGGGTGTGTTTGTGAGAATGTTTCTGGATGAGATTAACATCTGATTGGTAGACTGAGTAAAGAAGATTGCTCTCCCTAGCTTAGGTCAGCCTTATCCAGTAATTAAAGACCTGAGTGGAAAAAAAGCCTGAGTACGAGGAAACTCCTCCTGCCTGACAGCTTTGAGGTGCAGCATTGGTCTTTTTGGGCCTCAGGACTTGGGTGTACCAACTTTCGGACTTGAACTTACGACATGGACTCTCCTGGTTCTCAGGCCTTCAGACTCTGACTGAAACTACACAGCAGCCCTCTTGTATGTCCAGCTTGCTGACTGCAGATCTGGGGTCTTCTCACCTTTCATAATTATGTGAGCCAATTCCTTATAATAAATCTATTCATTGGTTCTCCTATTGGTTCTATTTCTGTGGAGAACTACAGACTAATAACTAACACACTTATTATGGCTATGCAAAAATCATTTATCACGTAACTAAACAGTGTAATTAGATTTCAGTTTAGCCTCTCTGGTTTGAATATTGGTAACCTTAGGCATTGTTAAAGAGACTATTCTGATATTTCAAACTCTATAATATTTTGGTCAGGTCTGGTACAGAGCTGTGATTCTCATGAATTTGGTTTGCAGCATTCATGAGCTAGACTCACTGACTCGGAATCCAGTATCTCCAAGTTTTAGATTTATTTCATGCAATAAATTCTCTAAGAACTTCTATAAGTTTCTTTAGGGTGATGTTTTGGATAACACGTAGTTTTTTGTTTGCTTGTTTTAAGAGAAAAATGTCTTTTCTCTACCCTCCCTCTTGAAATAAATTTTTTTCTGAATACACAATTCTAGGTTGACCTTTTTCATCTTCTTGCTACTGTGAAGACATTCCTCTATTGCCTGTGACTACCTAAATTACTACTTTTGTAATTCTGCTGTCAAATTTCTTTTCCTTTATTTTGACCTCATAGAGCTTTTAGATATTTGGGGGTAGAGGGCAAGAGCTATGCAAGTTTTACTACAATGAGTATAGGTCTGAATTTGGTTTTATTTGTACTGCTTGGAATTCATTGGGATTCTCAAAATTTAGAATTAATTTCTTCATTCATTCTGAATAATTCTCATTTGTTAACTTTTTTCCTTTTCTTAAAAAAATTAACTTTTTGAGCATTGCCTTTCCTATGCTCTCTTTCTTCTTTCATTCTATGAATTTGGCTACAAATATATTATGCCCTCAGACTCTCTCCTTTTTGTTATCTCTTACAATTTTTTCATGCTTTCCATCAACTTGATTCAATCTACTGCATTCTTAGTGATTTTTTTTCAACTACATTTCCTGGTTGCCAATTCTCTAGCCAGCTGTGATTTTTTAACTTCAATGATTATATATTTCATTTCCAATAGTTTGCTTGTGTGTTTTTGGACCTTTTTCAAATCTGTTTGAACATTTTAAATAGTCTCTGATTCCTTGTTCATCTTTGGAGCCCATCATTTATTTCTTCGAATGTTTTTGTATACACTTTATATTTTGTTTTTGATGACTCTAATATCTAAAGCCCTTGAGGATGTAAATCTAATACTAATTGTTTCTGTTCTCATTATTTTTCTCACTCACGGTGGCTCATTTCCTTGTGTATTTGATTTTTTTTTTTTTCTATTATGAGCCTATATTTACCAGGACTTAATTTGTGTATATCCCAAGAAGCCTAAGTTGAGAATCTTTCCTGAGTGGAATTGTGTTTGTTTCTTTCTTTTCTCTTTCTTTCTTTCTTTCTTTCTTTCTTTCTTTCTTTCTTTCTTTCTTTCTTTCTTTCTTTCTTTCTTTCTCCCTCTCTCTCTCTCTCTCTCTCTCTTTCTTTCTTTCTTTCTTTCTTTCTTTCTTTTAGTTTCCGGTGTAGAATTTAGTGTGTGTTTCAATCTAGCATTGACAGGCTACTTTAAATCAGTTTCTTCTCTTGGAGTTTCTCTGACTATAATCTTTCTCTGGTTGCCATAATGAATACTTACCTGAGGTGAGCCTATAATCATCTAATTCTCAGAGTAGGCTATTACTGCTGTTGTTGTGGTTACTTTCCCACCTGTTACTATAGCACACAGGCAGGCTTCTTCTTGAGTTTTCCTTGCTACAGAGAGGAGGATGTTTTTAGTACCCATATCTTAACTGAGAAGGGGACTCTAGTGAGGTAAACATTTTCACGTCAAGGAAAAGGGCATCCTCACTTTCACCCTCCTTCGCCCATGTTTTGGAGATCAAAGTCCATTCTGCTTTTTCCCACGTACTGCCTGCCCTTTGATACCCAGCCCTAAGTCCTGGGATCCGTTTTTGCCCTTCGGTAGCCCAGCTTCAGTATTTATTTATAACTTTAGCTTCAGAATTCTGCTTCATTATTTTTTAGTCCCTGGGTAATTTCTTTTCTTATTTTGAAATTAGTACATTTAAAGTAAATTTGTAATAATTTACTAGTAGCTATGTGTTTTGCAGATGGAGGGTTTTTCAGATGATCTGTGTACTGGAATGGTACCATATGGAACCATTAGTAGTATCTCTACACATGAGTGGTCTTAGAACAAGTCTAATTCTCCTTTATAAAATAAAACTCCTCACGTATTTGACAATAGCTACTGAGATCCTCTTGTATCTTAATTTTTTAGTGAGTTAGACTTCCTTCTGACCTATTACATTTTTTCCCGTTGGACATTATTTCAGGTCCAGTCAACATATTGACCTATCACCTCAGAGTGAATTTCAGTTGGCTCTATCGATGAACCAAGAACTGAAAAAACACTGCAGGTAGGTGGGAGGAAGCACAGAGCAGAACATCACCATCACCTTCTTCAAACTCTTTCATTAATATAGTTTAAAAGTAAATTTGCCTCTTTTGTACAGAAACAGAACAATTCTCTTGTGCTGTGGTCTCAAATCCATAAGTCCTTCTTAGAGTTTTGCTATGCCATACTTCCCAATCTCATACTTGTAGAGTGGTTTTTACTAAGATGCACACCAGAAATTGATATTTGCCTTTATTAATTTTCATCTTCTTAGGTTCAACTCATTATCTCAGCCTCTTGGGTTCTCTAAGGAGCCCAAGGTCTAACTTATTTGTGGTCTTTCCTAGCTTTGAAGGATGTACAGTTAGTCAATATTTTCTATTCCCCACAACTTTTCCTCAGTTAAATTTCATAAAGATATATCAACATATTTTTGTTGCAAATTTTAAGCCCCTATCACTAAAGATATTTCTAAAGCCTGTGTATGTGTTTCGTCTTGGCTATAGAATATTAAAGATAAAGTTGTTAAACCTAGGTGGAGATTTAGGTCTCAGAATATAAAAGTATAAGAAATAAGATATGCATATAAATGTAAACACTGCACACAAATATGTGCTGGGTTGGGTGGTTAAAAATTTATTTAATTACTTCTCACATACATTTAAAACGTCTTTGGAAAATGTGACATAACACTGAGGATAGGAGTTGCAGAAAATTCACATCATCTCTAACAACCTTCGCCAAAACATTTTTTCCCTCATTGCCTTAATTAATTTGGTCACTAATTTTAGCACATGAATTATAGAAGAAAATTTAAACCAAAACACAATTCATTTTAATTGCATATATTAAAATAACTTTAAAAGAAGAGAGAATTTTACTCATTCCCCAATTCCACTGGTATTTATTATCTGCTCTATTTGTGACAATATTCTAAGAGCTGAAGATAAAGCAGTCAAATCCCTGCCCTCATGGGGCTTAAAGGGAGGGCAAATTTAAGAAAAGAAAAACAAACAACCACATAATTGAATAGGTAATAAAATTAAAAAATAAAAGTTGAATATGTCAGATTAAGGGAATACTATGAAGAAAGAATGATAGTAAATAGGTAATGTCTTTGAGGGAGAGGGGCTGCAACTCTAAATTGGTTGGTGAAGGAAAGGCTTCACTGAAAAAAATGACATTTGAGCAGAGCCATAATGTATACTTTATATGGGGAAACACAAAATATAAAACCCTTAAGGCATGACAATATGTGGAGTGCTCCAAGGCGTCTGCAATAGAGTAAGGGGGAGATTTTAACAATGTGAAGTTAAAATGGAAAAAGTGGAAAATGGCCAGTTCTGGCTATAAAATGGAGGTAAAACAAACAGAATTCATTGTCAGATTGGATTTACCATGTGAATAAAAGAGAGATCAATGATGAAACCAAAGTTTCTGATCTGAGTATCTGTAATTATGGAGTGGTCGATCATTCCCTGGGATGGGAAAGACTAGGAGGCAATCATGCTTGCTAGAGAATGATCAAGAGTTTTAGACATGCTGAGTTTGACATGCCTGTTCACCACCAAGCAGAGACATCTAGTGGGAAGAATATCTAAGTTGGAAGTTCAAGTGACCCAGTTATCGATTGCTGCCTAACAAACCACCCAAAACTTAGTGGCTTAAAACAGTGATTTATTATTATTTCTCACAATTCTGTGGGTTGCCTGGCCTCAGCTGAGTGGCTGTTGTTTTGGGTATGTCCTGTGATTGCAGTCAAACAGGGACTGGGGCTGGAATGCATTTAAAGACTTGAATTACGTGTGAAGACCCCATTCACATAGTGCACTGTTGATGCTAGCTGTTAGTGAGGAGCTCAGCTAGGACTATCTACAGAGCATCTACCCGTGGTCTTTAATTGTGGCTTTGGCTTGCATTATGGCTGGATTCCAAGAAAGAGATCCATTCCAGGAGCAAGAACTTCAAAAGCCCAAAGCAAGCTGAAGGTCTTTTTATGACCTAGACTTAGAAGTCATACGACCACACTTCTGCTGTACTCTGTTCGTCAAGAGTAAGTCACAGGGGCAGCCCCAATTCGAGGAGAGGGCAATATACAAGAACAAGAATACCAGTAGATGCAGGCCATTTTTAGAGTTTAGCTAGTACAATTGGATATATAGACTTAGACATCCTAAGTCATACAAATGGCATTCAAAGCAATGAGATTTGATGAAGTCAATAAGGGACTAAGGGTAGAGAAAAGAAGAGGATCCCAAACTGAGCTCTAGAGTATTCTAAGATTTAGAGGTTCAGGAAAAGAGAAAGAAAAAAAAAGATAAGAAAGAAAGGACAGAGACATGGCAGAAAAATCAAGAGAGTGTAGTGCCAAAGGAACAGAGAGAGAGACCATTTATGGAAAATCGTGATGATCATTCAATATGAGAAATGAGAGTTGGCCACGCCAACATAAAAGTCATTGGTAGAGTTTCAGTGGAATCACCAGGACAAAAGCTTGACTGCAGTGGTTTCATGAGACGCTTCCATGAGAAAAGCTGGAGGTAGCCAGTACAGATAGCTCTTACGAACATGCATATAATACAAAGAAGGAGAAAAGTGAAGTATGTGGTAAGGGACCATAAAGTCAAAAGTTTATTTTTTTTAAAGACAAAAATGTGTTTATATGCTGACAGGAATGATCCAATGTAAAGAGAAAAACATAGGATCTAAATTGGCCAAGGAGAATTGTTGGCTCTCTGTCCTTAAGTAGGTGAGAGGATACTAATGGAAGGACTGGTGCTAGATTTGTAGTCTGGCAAATTCATCCATAACCGTAAAAGGGAAAGCAGGAAACCTGGACACTGATGCAGATTAGCTAATAGCTGAGGTAGTAGGATATTTAGAAATTCTCTTCTGTTTGCTGATATTTTCTCAGTGAAGTAGCCAGTAAAGTCATCAACAGAGCAACAAAATGCAAAAGGAGGTGTTAGAGTTTGAGAGGGAACTATGAAAGAGTTATTAAGGAATGTGGAAAAGTATGCGTGCAAAGTGAACTAAAGGAATGCAGGGTGGCAAGGCTGCAGCGAGCCCTCACAGGAGAAGAGGGATTTTGTATTTAAAATAACATCAGTCCTGGGGCGCCTGGGTGGCGCAGCGGTTAAGCGTCTGCCTTCGGCTCAGGGCGTGATCCCGGCGTTCTGGGATCGAGCCCCACATCAGGCTCCTCTGCTGTGAGCCTGCTTCTTCCTCTCCCACTCCCCCTGCTTGTGTTCCCTCTCTCGCTGCCTCTCTCTATCTCTGTCGAATAAATAAATAAAATCTTTAAAAAAATAAAAATAAAAAATAAAATAAAATAACATCAGTCCTATTCTGCGATATGTAGGTATAGAGATTAGAGAGACAGAGAGACAGAGAGATAATCCTCAGCCACACCTGAGGGTGGGTATTCTCTCTGTAAGCAAAATAAATGGGCAAATTTTTGGTCTCATATCAGAGGAAGGGAAAACTATGTTTACTACAATAGTTGGATGGAGTAATCTTTATAAAGAATCAGAAATACGGTCTAAATATTTTGTTACTCTTATAACCTGTACTCTTAAAAACCCTCACAAGAGGATTTGGACAAACAACAACTAGAAATATACATATATTTTAAAAGTAAGTCATTATGGTTAAAACTTTCAGCTTCTGCCTCAAACTATGAAATCCTTGATCCGTGAAAGGACTGCTAACTTTCTCTATATTTAATGACTTATATGTAAGGGCAATTGCTTCCAAAGTACGCATGTTTAGAGATATAAACTGGATAAAATATATAGAATTAAGATAACACAATATCATTTATTTAACACAATATCATTTATTGAATAGTTTTCTTTATCTAAATAATTGCACTATAATAAGTTCTTTTATGCATAACGTTTGTTTCTGTGCTGTCTACTAATATTCTGGTCCACTGATTAATTTGTTGGTTCCTAATTAAATATATTAATATTTCAACCTTAGGGTATTTCTATATTGGGATGGACACATCTTCACTCTTATATTTATTAATCTTCCCTTCATAAATTGTGTTAGGAATATTACTGTCATCAATAATATTATAAATGCGTTATTTTTCTGGCTACATTTTAGAAACATTTTGTGTTCACCTGCAAAAAAGATCATACCAATTGTGATTAAAACTGTACCAAACATATAATTTAATTTAGGAAATATTAACATCTTTAGAATTTTTAGGATTTCCATTCATAGCCATTTTTTTCTCAGGAAATATTTTCATTTTCTTTATGTAAGTCTCATAGGTTTCAATGCCATTTTATGACTTACTTATTAAAAAATATTTATATTGAACATCTAGTATGTGCCAGATACTCTGTTTCAAAGATATATAGGATTGTGATCAAAGCAAAATTGTACCTACCCTGGTAAATATATATATATATGGTGTGAGAGAGAGGTAATTAAGCAAGAAGACAAGGTAAAAGGGTAACACAGAGGAGACTCCTAAACCAACGTGTTGTTAGGTATTGTTGAAGTGTTCTTTGAAAACAGTCATTTATGAGGCATGGATAAAAAAATGATAGGAGTCATTTGGGGGGAAGGTAGTGGATTGGATGCAACGGAGAGCCTTTCAGTCAAAGGAGAATTAAATATAAAAGTCAAGATTGATAATCTTGGGGTTCTAATCTCAAAGCTATGTCATTGCTATTTTGAATGTGATAGTTTCTTTTAATGTTTTCTAATTGATGACTACTGACAGCTAGCATAATTTTTTTTTTCTATTTTGTCTCCACAACTCTACTGAATGAGTTATTTTTAAATGGACTTTTCTTGGAGACAAATTTTGCCCTCTCTCAGGTCATATGTATCCTAATAAAAATAATTTTAGAATTACATTATAAAAAGCATTGTTATTTATAGAATGATTATTTTACAATTGAGTTAACTTAATGAAAATAGAAAAAGTCTATCTTTTACAATTTCAAAACACACTTAAGTCACATTTTCACTACTTAATAACTCAATACAAGCAAGTTGACTTAAATTCACTTAAATTCAGTTATTGGACAAAGTAACATAGAAGTCACATTTTCATATTTTAAAAATATTATCTTTATTGTCAGTAAAGGGAGTTGTAAGATTTTTGGATTCTTTTCACATTTTTGTCTTTCATTTTTTAAATTGTGGTAAAATATACATAACATAAAATTTGCCATTTTAGCCATGTAAGTGTAGGGTTCAGTGGCATTAATTATATGCACAATGTTATGAAACCATTAACACTATTTCCAAAACTTTTTTATCACCCCAAATGTATCTGTAACCATTAAGCAATAATCCTATTCCTTCTTCCCTTCAGAGCCTGGTAACTTCCATTCTATCATATGTCTCTATGAATTTGTTTATTCTAGATATTTCATGTAGATAGATTATAAAATATTTGTCCTTTTGAGGCTTAGTTATTCAATTTAATGTTTGCAAGATTCACCTATGTTGTAGCATATTCAAAACTTCATTTCCTTTTATGGCTGGATTGTATTCCATTTGAATGAGTATACTGTATCTGGTTTCCCAATTCATCTTTTTTTGAGTATTTGGGTTGTTTCTACTTTCTGGCTGTTGTAAATAATGCTGTAATGAACATTTGCATACATGTATCTGTTTTAGTCCATGTTTTCAATTCTTCTGAATATACATAGGAATAGAATGACTGGGTCACATGGTGATTCTATATTTAGTCTTTTGAGGAATCACTAAACTGTTTCCATGGTAGCCATTTTATATTCCCATAAACATTGTATAAGAATTCTGATTTCTCTACATCTTTACCAAGACTTCTTTTCTGATTTTTTTTTATTATGGCCTTCCCTGTAGATAAGAAGTGATATCTCATTGTGGTTTTGATTTGTATTCCTCTATTAATCCTATATTTTCTTCTAAGAGCTTTATAGTTTTAGCTTTTATACTTAGGTTGTTGACTTTTTTGAGTTAATTCTTGTATATGGTATGAGGTAGGGCTCCTACTTCATTCTTTTGCATGTGAAAACCCAGTTGTTGCAAAATCCTCTGTTGAGGAGACTATTCTTTCCACATTAAGTGGACTTGGCCCCTTGTCAAAAATCCATTGATCAATATATATGTCTGTTTTTGTTTTTGTTTTCTGAACTTTCAATTCT
This sequence comes from Ursus arctos, assembly GCF_023065955.2. Lineage (NCBI taxonomy): Eukaryota > Metazoa > Chordata > Mammalia > Carnivora > Ursidae > Ursus > Ursus arctos. The sequence goes on along the minus strand of NW_026622786.1, from coordinate 40,920,119 downwards.
TTCATTGGTTTATACATCTATCCCTATGCCAGTGCCATCTTATTTTGATTACTGTAGCTTTTTGCAGTAAGGTTTGGAATCAAGAAGTGTAAGTCCTCCAACTTTATTTTGCTTTTTCAAGATTGTTTTGTCTATTCAGAGCCCTATGAAGCTCTATATGAATTTGAGAATCAGCTTTTCCATGTCTGCAACAAAGGCTGTTGGAGTTTTGACAGGGATTGCCGTGAATCTATGGCTAGCATTGGGTATTATTGGCATTCTAACAATGTTAAGTCTTATTTACGAACATGGGATCTCTTTTCATTTATTTAGGTTTATTTTAACTTATTTCAGCAACATCATGTAGTTTTTAGTGCATATGTCTTTCACCTACTTGGGAAATTTATCCCCAGGTATTTTATTCTTTTAGATACTATTGTAAATGGAATTGCTTTCTTAATTTCCTTTGGATTGTTCATTGCTGGTATATAGAAACACAACTAATTTTTCTGTGTTTGTCATCATGTACCCAGCAACATTTCTAAATTAATTAGCTCCGGTAGCTTTCTTGTGAATTCTTTAAATTTTCCTCTATGTAAGACCTATATAGGACCATGTCCTCTTTGCATAGAGTTAGTTTTACTGCTTCCTTTCTAGCTTAGATAACTTTCCTTTTTATTTTCCAATTGCTCTGACAAGAACTTCCAGTACAATGGTGAATAGCACTGGTAAAAGTGAGCACTCTTGCTAAGATTTATAGATTCTTAAGAACATATTAACTTGAAAATATCTTTTTCATTAATAGTTTGTGTGTGTATATTTATAAACTAGTTGTCACAAACACAAAGTTCATATTTTATTTTTGCTTTTGTTTCAGCCTATAACGTTATAGGCTAAAGAGGTGATGCTCTGTCATATTTGGCCGCCAAGGTCATATTGGTAGGGGAAAAGAACTGAAGAATTATGAGAGATGTTTTTAGAGGCTAGAACTGGATGATGCTTTGACATTTTCATTTACAGAACTGAGTCTCATGGTCTTAATCTACTTGAAAGAGAGGCTGGAAGATGCAGTCATCCTGTGGATAATAAACGTAGCATCATAAATATATAACTATTTTTCTGCCACAATATATATTCAAGAATACACAAGCACATAGGTATATTTTTCTAGCATGCATACTTTATATATTATGCATATATGTTTCCTATAATCCCTTTATCTATAAATATACTATAACCACAGCAGACTACTTACTTTTCTCAACATAAAGTTCCATCACACATTTTACATAGTCTTTTCCCATTTAAATGCTCTCTCTCATCTTCGTTTGCAAACCTCCTATTTATCATTGAAAACTTAATTCACATTTTATATTTTCTGTCACAACTTGCTCGAGAGACATAAGTCACTCTATTACACCTTCAGAGCACTTAAACAACCACTAAGAATAACATGTATTTACTGAGCACTTAATATGACACAGATATGATGCTGAATGTTTCATAGGTTCATCTCCTTTAATACTCAAAATAATCCTGTAGCATAAATACTACCATATTTATTTTTCTCCAGGTGTGGAAACTCAGGTTTAGAAATGAGATAATTTAGTTAAGGTGAAACCTGTGTACAGCACTGTCCAAAGTTCATGATCTTAACAATTATCCCACATGGGCTCATAATGTTTTATCATCTGTGTACACTTTTTCTTTCCCAGGATCTCACTCATGAGTTGCTGGATAGAAATTAAAAATCACATCACTCATTTTGTGTCCCCAGTTCACACCACAGGAATGCAAGAGATGAATTGCAAGCCTATTACTTCTGTGATAGGCGTTGTCAACCTTGACCTCCTTGGAAGAAAGTGCTACAAAATCAGTAACAGCTCATATTTTATGATATCTATATTTATTAAGGATTCTGAAGAAAAATATAGTTGATAATTTCTTGTCCCTATGTAGATCATCTGAGTGAGTCCTCTATTCAGTCAACCAGAGACTGGTCTAGAAGCTCAAATTCCATGTCAGTGACTGTGTTTAGGAAATGCAAGCTAATTTGGACATCTTCAAACAAGTAAAATTGAAAGAAAGGTCTTAAAAATGTATCAGACAGGCTATTCCAAAATCAGGGACAAACTACATGTGAAGATTTTAATGTTTTGGATTTTCTGCACCACTGTCTTTTTTCCATTATTGACTTATTGAGATCTAATTTTATAGAGAATAACTAATCCTTACCATCAAAAATGAACTATCTCAGAGAACTAACTGGTAGTTGCAGAGGGGAGGAGAGTGGACAGATGAGCAAAGCGAATAGAGGGGAGTGGGAGGTACTGGCTTCCAGTTATGGAATAAATACACAGGAATAAACGGTACAGCACAGGGAATATAGTCAACAGCATTGTAATAGCGCTGTATGGTGACAGATGCTAACAACCCTTACGGTGACTATAGCATAACGTATAGAGTTATCAAATCACTATGTTGTACACCTGAAACTAATGTGACTACACTCCAATTAAAAAAAAAGAACAATACTACATGTTAACTAACTAGAATTTAAATAAAAACTTGAAATGTAAACGAAAAGAACAAAAGAAGTAGATAAAATAACAAAACTTCAAAGATATAAACACTTTGAGATCTTTTTCTCTAGAGTAAATTACAATCATTAGTCTCGTGCCCTTGAACTCTGATTTGGAGATGTTTTCCTAAATCGGGCAAATCCCATTGTAAACCATAGTAGAGCAAGTATGTAAGTTTCTCTCAGATCCCAGAACTTCTGCTGTCTTATTTGACCATAGTTCTTAAAGGCCTATCTGAAAGCCAGCTATTATAGAATCCCTAAACAACGTGATATACACATAAGCACACGTATATTTGCATATGCAAAACCAAATGTATACATGATGAATCCTGAGTTAGAGAGAGGCCTGAGGACCTCTCAAAAATTATTTTTCACAGTAATTCATAAACAAGGCTTAAAAATAATTAGTTCAAAAGATTTTGAGTAAAATGTAAGTATCCTCTGAACTTTACCTCAGAAGTAAGAAACTAGCTCCCCGTTTTAAAGACTGTCTTAATGAAAGAGTATGAAACCTTGGTGAGTTCAGTAATTTGTTCAATTTTGATGTAAATAAAAATACCAGATCAATTATCTCTAGCCAATTGAATTGCACTGAACAAGTCCACTTTGAGCTTTTAAAATATTTCATTCTGTATTTTAAGGAAGAAATTAGTTTATTTTATTAATGAATTTCTTAGTGGTATATGGACACTCATCTTTGAGGACCTTGATCTAGTTTTATGTCTTCAAATAGCTATAAATACTTTGGGACTAAATTCTATAACATAGACCATTATAGATCTAATGGACTTGTTAAAGGCTAGTGGTTCTATTATCATTAATGTATACAAGGTACCATTTACACTAATGTCATATGTCACTATCTAGATGTTCATTAATAAACTACTTCTGAGCAAAGTTTTAAATCAGTGGGTGTGGTTCAACACATAGATATTGCTTTGAAAAATAACCCATTCATCAATAGTTTTTCTAAAGATTTATTTGTTTATTTTAGAGAGAGATCAAGTCCATGTGCAAGTGCAAGCCGGGGAAGGGGTAGAGTGGGAGAGAGGGCCAAACAGACTCCTTGTTGAGTGGGGAGTCTGACACAGGGCTCCATCTCACAGCCCTGAGATCATGACCTCAGCTAAAATCAAGAGATCTACGCTGAACCAACTGATTCACCTAGGCGCCCCCATTCATCAGTAATTTTATGTTAATATCTTAACTACGAACTATTTCAGAATGTTAGCTAATTCAAATATATAAACTTTATATTAAAATTTCAAGGTAACATCTAATATACGTGATATGTATATATATAATATATATAAACTTAATATAAAAACAATATATAGGTTTTCTTTTTTAAAATATAAAATATATAATTTTATATAAAAATGTTTTATTCTAAATTTTATTTCAGAAAAGGTTAAACCATTTTTTCTGAAAAGAAAAAAATTGAATATAATCACTTTGACCAGTATTGGGTTTTGAGATATCATATTAAGAATTTTGAATTTAACTGTTGAAAATATTTCCATAGATAGGATAAGGTAGCATAAACATTTTTGAAGATAAGCATAATAAATGAATATTTCAGTAACTACTATAAAATATCAAAATGCCGTCTGAGTCACAGATTCAGCATTTATGTTATGGCCTATGGCTAGAGTAGATAAAATGCAAATAAGTTAAGGGAAAGGGAAACAGGCTGATTAAATTTTTGTCTATGGAGTTAAATTCTTTTGGGGAGTTTCAGGTTTCCAACAAAATTGAGAGGAAGATATAGAGATTCCATACACCTTTTGCCCAAACACATGTATAGCCTCCCCTATTATCAACATCAGACACCAGAATACCTTTTTTCTTTTTTTTTTTTTCCCAAGGATGAACCTACATTGTCACATTTAATCACCCAACATCCATAGTTTAACTTAGGGTCCACTCTTGGTGTTATACCTTTATGGATTTGGACAAATGTATAATAATATATACCCATCATTATAATATACAGAGTATTTTCCCTGTACTGATGATCCCCACTATTCTGTACTCGGCCTATTCACCTAGCCCCTCTCCTTCCCAGTCCCCACTCCCTCCAGAATGTCATATAGTTAGAATCACACAGTGTGTAGTCTTTTTAGATTGACTTCTTGCACTAATATGCGTTTAAGTATCCTCCATGTCTTTTCATGTCTTGATAGCTCCTTTCTTTTTAGCACTGAATAACATTCTATTGTCTGTTTGTACCAGTTTATCTGTACATAGACCTACTGAAGGGCATCCTAGTTGTTTCCAAGTTTTGACAATTATGAATAAAGCTGCTATTAACATTCATATGCAGGTTTTTGTGTAGACATAAGTTTCTACTCCTTTGGGTAAATACCAAGGAGCATGATTGCTGGATTGCATAATATGGATATGATTAGTTTTGTAAAAAAAAAAAACCAAAAACCATCAAACTGTCTTCGAAACTGACTATACCATTTTGCACTCCTACCAGCAATGTATGAGAATTCCTATGGCTCCATATCTTCATCAGCATTTTGTATTGTCATGTTCTGGATTTTGGCTGTTTTAAGAGGTATGTAGTACTATCTTACTGTTGTTTTAATTTGTATTTTTCTGCTGACATATGATGTGGGGCATCTATTCATATGCTTATTTGTCATCTGTATATTTTCTTTGGTCCATTTTTTAATTGGGTTGTTTTCTTCTTCTTCTTCTTCTTTTTTTTTTTTTAGATTTATTTATTTATTTGGGGGGGGGAGGTGTAGAAGGAGGAAGAAGGAGAGAAGCAGAATCCTTGCTGAGCAGGGAGCCCAACCGAGGCTCAATCTCTTGACCCTGAGATCATGACCTGAGCCGAAATCAAGATTCGAATGCTTAACTGACTGCGCCACCCAGGTGCCCCCAGGTTGTGCGTTTACTTATTGTTGAGTTTTAAGACTACTTTTTGTCTGAGAAAGTTTTTGGTTCTCCTTCAACTTGAAGAATAATTTGGCAGAGTGCAAAATTTTAGGTGTTTTTTTTTTTTCTATCTTGACATTTTAAATATTCCATTCCACTCTCTTCTTGCTTGCATGGTTTTCTGAGAAGTCTGTTATAATTCTTATTTTTGTTTCTTTATTGATGAAGTGCTTTCCCCCCTGCTCTGGCTTCTTTTTTTCCCCCTTTATCTTTGATTTTCTATAATTTGAAATTGTAGGCCAATTTTTTCCCCCATTTATCCTGCTTGGTGTTCTCTGACGTTTTTGAGTATGTGGTTTGGTTTCTGACATTAATTTGTGGAAATTATCAATCCTTACTGGTTCTTTTTTTTCTGTATCTTTCTCTCTTTCTTCTCCTCTGGTATTCCAATTATGTCGTTGTCCCACGGTCCTTGCATATTCTATTCTTTTTTTTTTCTTTTTTCCCAGTTTTTGTTCTCTTTGTTTTTGGTTTTTGAGCATTCTGTTGTTATATCTTCAAACTCAGAGACTTTTCCCTCAGTTGTGTCCTGCCTACTAATAAGCCCATCAAAGGCATTCTTTATTTCTGTTTTTTTTTTTAATCTTTAGAAACATTTTCTGTTTTTTTCTTAGGATTTCCATTTTTCTGATTATGTTGCCCATCTGTTCTTTCATGCCATCTACTTCATCCATTATAGCATATTAGATGTAGTTGTTTTAAATTCTGTCTGTTAAGTCTAATATCCTTGCCATGTCTACTTCTAATACCTGGTCTGCCTATTCAGATTGTGTTATTTTGCCTTTTGGTATGCCTTGTACATTTCTTTTTTAAAGATTTTATTTATTTAGAGTGAGAAAGACAGTGCACACAGAAGTAGGGGGGAGGAGCAGAGGGAGAGGGAGAAGCGGCCCCCCCCCCCCCCCCACTGAGCAAGGAGTCAGACATGGGACTGGATCCCAGGACCCCGGGATCATAAACTGAGCGAAAAGTAGATGTTTAACTTACTGAGCCACCCAGGTGCCCCTTACCTTGTAATTTTTTCCTTGATAGCTGGTCATGATGTGCTGGGTCAAAGGAACCACTTGTAAATAGGCCCTTGGTACTATGGTGATAGGTATGGAGGGAGGGGAAGCATTCTATAGTCCTATGATCTGGTCTCAGTTTTTTAGTGAGCCTGTGCATCTGGACTGTGACCTTCACAAATGTTTCTAAGTTTTTTTCTCCAATCTAAGAGGGGACAGTCCTGCTGGAGCCAGTTGGAATCAGCTCTTTTACTTCCGCAGGTCAGTTAGGCTCTGATAGTACCTAGCAGATTAGGTTCTAGTTAACTAGTTTCCCCTGAGGGCAGTGCTCTGGTGTATTTCAGAATGGTTCTTTACTTTCTCCCTACCGGAAGTTTCAGGGATTTTTCTCTGATATTTAACTGTGGGAACATGGTCAAGCTGCTGGAGATAAATCTCATGATAGGAGGCTCTTCTCTGACTGGGTCTTTCTGGAGTTTTTAATTCTCACAGTTGTTTGCATTGGTCCTTGGGCAACATATCAGTTACAGTTCAGATTTACTACCCCCGCACTGGCTTCCATGGAGCCTTCCATTCCCTGCTCAGAGAGGCTGTGACTCCATGTATTCACCTGTTTCTTCAGTCTTGGGGACAGCAGCTTGCCCTGGGTCCTCCCCTCTCTTAAGAATTCAAAAAAGAGTTGGTTTTTCAGCTTTTTCTTATTAGGACATAGTGGAGATTTCTGAGCTCCTTACATGTGGAACTGGAAATTGGTTTTTAAAATTTATATTTCTAAGAGATACTAAATGTCTAAAACTCAAAACATAACGCTTGCAACAATGAGGCAGTCCTCTATGATTATATTCTATTTTAGTAGTGTTTGTAAAGATAAACTGAAATATTAATTTCATTAAAATTGCTGTTTTTTATTTGCTAATGTATCTATTAATTTATTCATTTATTCACCAGAATATAAGTATATATAATCAATAAAACCAGTGACTTACTTGAAATCTAAACTGATGTATAATGTAGTTTAGAAGATTAACAGGTAAATAAAATAACTTTAAATAGTGGTAAAAATGGGACAAAACAGATTTGTAGATTTTTTTTTTTATTCTGGAAAATATGGATGCCTGAGGCAATATTTTTTTAGAGATTTTATGTATGTATTTATTTATTTATTTAGAGAGAGCTTGCACGTGGGTGGGGGGGGCAGAGGGGAGGAGCAAAGGGGGAAGGAGAGGGAGTGGAAGAGGGAGAGAGAATCTGAACCTGAACCTAACACAGGGCTCAATCTCCCAACGGGAGATTATGACCTGAGCTGAAACCAAGAGTTAGTCATTGAACCAAATGAACCACCCAGGCGCCCCTTCCTGAGACAATTTTATCCATTTTTTGGGCAAATTGTATTGGGGCTTTGAATTTATACTGATATCTTTCTTATGCTACTGTTCAGCAAAGGAAGAGATCCTTAAAGGTGATGTTGGTGTTTTGTTTTGTTTTACTTATCCGGTAATATGTTTATAACCGTAGTTGAAGATTGAAAAAAAAAAGAAACAAACAAACAAAACCCAAAAACGCGTATAGTCTTGGTTTAAAATAAAATTTAGCAAACTTACGAAAAGTTGGGATAAAAGTTTTAAAAAAGATTTTAATAGAGAAAAAAGATGATTCATACAGTTACAATTATCAACTGGTATAATTTTTTATACTCTTACACTATGTGGTAGTCACATATTTTCAAAATATCCAGCTTCAATCAAAAAGTTTATTTCTTAAAATTTTGAGAATCATTAAATTTAATATGCTATTGCTATCAAAATTATTTGCTTTCATTTTTTTTACTCTTCCTTTTTGTATTTCTTTAATTCTGAATGGGAAAAAGAGAACCATTTTACCATAGATTTGTTGGAAACAAAATTTTCTTTTAGATCTATAGCTATATATATATTTTTTAATCTGGTGGGGCAGATTTTCTTTGTCTACATAATCACTGACTACTGTTTAAAATTATACAAACTTAGCTATCATGCAAAGAATTTACATGAAATGCCCATTTGCTGAATGTCAATAATTTGTCTGTGGGCCAGAAGTAGAAGTAGTATGTACTAAGAGATGTGATCAATGCAAGACAGCCACTCCTTTCAGGCTGATCATAATACATCTTGAAACAGCATGAGATGGCTAATTAAAATTACTAAAACAACCAGTGAAATCAGTTTAGAAAAGTAATATTTTTGAATTTTTAAAAAAGATTTTATTTATTTATTTGAAAGAGAGAGTGAGCAGGAGGGAGAGAGAATTTGAAGACTCTGTGCTGAGTGCAGAACCCAACCTGGGGCTTGATCCCATGAAGGCAAGATCATGACCTGGGTCAAAACCAAGAGTCAGATACTTAACTGACTGAGCCACCCAGGAGCCCCTAGAAAAGTAATATTATTGAAGCATCAGTGTTACCATGACCTTTCTTCTTTTGTGCCTTTAAATAGTAATTCTTTTATAAAACTTGTAGAATGTTGGAGCTTATGACTAAGTCTATATACATACTTTATAGATGTTACAAAAATTTAGATAAGAAAAGATAAATACAACTCCTTTTTTTTCTTTTTTAATATAAAACAGTCAATGTCAAGATATACTAATTTTCTAAGTGGTTAAATGAGATTTATGCGTATACATACATATACACATACAAACTAACCAAATGGTTTTTCTAATTACAAATCATTTTACTCATTTTCAATGTAGAAGGCTGATTAGTAGAAATGGAAATGATCAAGGAAGAAAACAGAGATAAAGTGAAGTATAAGCATATTCATTGTTGGGTCTGTAAGTATGACCTAAATGCAAGCTCTTGCCCTGGGCCATCCCTGGATTTAAAACTCAATAGGAAAAGGAAAGAGGGATGTTATCATGGTTGAGAAGTGGTCATTAGAAGAATCAGTGAAACAAAATTATTTTCACAAAATGAATGAGAGACTATTTCTTTCTTCAGGAGGTTTAAACCCAAGACAAGACAGACATGTCTACTAATATTTTAAATATGAGGAAGAAACATATTTTGTATCTTAGGTTGGATTTCCTAGAAATTGAGCCTGCCTAAAACAGAGATTTTAGGTTCCTGGACTTACTGAAGTAGTGATCTTTAAGAAAAATGTGTAGTGCGGGGCACCTGGGTGTTCAGTCGGTTGAGCGGCCTACTTTTGATTTTGGCTCAGGTCTTGATCTCAGAGTCCTAGGATCAAGCCCAGTGTTTTGCTCTGTGCTCAGTGGGGAGTCTGCTTCAGGATTCTCTCACTCCTTCTGCCCCTCCCCACCTCCAATAAATAAATAAATCTAAAAAAAAAAAAAAGAAGTGTGTAGGGGAGTGAAGGAAGAACAATGAGGAAGAGGAAAAAAACTGACAAAAATGTGGTCTCCATTAAATGCTTTTGCTGGCCCAATCCAAGGGCTATTTTGGAGGATAAATTGCATTGTAAAAATATTCCAGTTGCAACTAGGGCAAGTAGCTTTGCATCCCCATGCAGCCAGGTGTCATCGACCTTCCTGGGGGTAGGGAGATAGCCTCCCAGGAGGAAAAGTTGGAGTTGGCTCTGTCAGCCAAGGGAATGGTTTCAGAGTAGGTTGTGTGTATAAGCTCTTATTTCCCCAGTATTCAGCAGGAAGTTAAGAGCACCAGGTAGAGGGGACTTGGGTGAAACACACCGTCATGCTAAGTAAAGGTACAAAATAACATGGGTAGAAGAGTTTAATTTCAGCTGGGAGGTTTGTCAGACTTGAGGAAATGAAGCTTTGGTTTCCCTACATAACTAGAGCTTGTAACTGAAGTTCACCCATTTCTGTTACTCTGAAGAATTACTTGTGGAAGATACCAGACTTCCTTTGGCAGTGATTTTAAAGCTGTATCAAGTAAAATAAACTCAAATAACTCACTTCCGGTTTTTATAGGCATATTACTAGTGAAGGTTGCAGGTTATCTTGAAGAAATATGAAACATGAAACAAGGATATTTTATGGTCCAGACCTTTATAGTTTCTGTCATTTTTTACTACTGCACTTTTATGCAGATTTGAGTTTACGTGTGGTTTGTTGTTGTGGGGGATGTAGTTTTCTATTTTGTATTTCTGGAGCTAGTGTTTGAAAAGTCTTATTTAGGAACGTCTTTTCTTTCCCCCTTCTATTTACATCGTGGTCTTGTGATTTAATGACAATAGGGGGAGCTATATTGTATTGGAGTTTGTAAAATTCATATGGTTAAGAGAATTAAATATGTGGGCATTGGGGGAGTCACAATGCACTTAACAATTATACTCAGGGACTCAAGTAGACATGGACGTTGAAGGAACCAAGTCTGTAATGTGTTCATAGTCTGATTGATGGCAAAGTATGAATATTTTTGAACATAATACAATTTTACCTTCAGTCTTCCATTCCTACGCTTGCATTAAATTCAGTCTTCTTGAATGTCCATATTCATTCTCAATAGCACACATTAAAAGTACAAATCGAGGATCTAATGTATAACATGGTGAGTGTAGTTGATAACCCTGTGCTGTAAAATTGAAATTTGCTAAGAGAGTAGAATTTGAATGTTCTCACAAGAAAAAAATGTAAGGTAAATATGTGAGATGATGGATGTGTTAATTAACGCAATGGGGGGAATCCTTTCAAAAGGAAAAAAATGTAAAATAATTACGCAAACTCTGTATTTCTAATACTCTCAGGAGAAAGTTAGCCACCCACCTATTTGGGAATTTATTAAATGATACCTAACTATGGACTGTTCCCAGAACAGCTTATTGTGTTGACCATATTATCTGTATTAGGAAGAATTCTCCCTGTATGTGTGTGTGTGTGTGTGTGTGTGTGTATTTTTTTTTTTTTTTTTTTTTTTTTTTTTTTAGAGAGAGAGAGTGTGCATGAAAACAGGGTTGGGGGGGTGGTAAGGGACAGAGGGAGAAGGAGAGGCAGAATCTTAAGCATGTTCCACACCCAGTGCAGAGCCCTAAGTGGGGCTCGATCTAATGATCCTGAGATCATGACTTTGAGCTCAGGTCCTGATCTGAAATTGATAGTCGGATGCTTACAGGACCATGCCACCCAGGCACCCCTCTCTCTATTTATTCCAACAGAAGAATGTTTGGGATGTTATTTGGGGAATTGCCTAAGATATTTTTGCTTGAAGAAGGGATATCAATCTCTAGAGATAGAAATTAGGTTTTTACATACAGGAATCTTTGCTACGATGGTGAGAAATGAGATTCTTAGGGGCAGTGATCTCCCATTCTCACACTGCTTCTGATTCTTCTCATGCTTTGCAGCGTTCCCGGCATTCTTCTTCCCAGTGTGGCGAGAGAGCTGTTAGACGCTAAAGCAGAGACCGAATTCCTTCTGCAAACCAGTCTGAAGTAGGTGGGCTTCATGGGGGGAAACTAGAAGTCTGTGGAGTGGACAGCATAAGGGTTGATTTGAAAACATGTGGACTAAGTGGTGAGCCAAACACATCAGGAAATCTCAGGACTTAGGAGAGGTCAGTTGTGAAAATCAGGAAGATTGCAGTTGGACCCAGGGACTGGGACTCTCCCTCCTTGCCTGATGAGTTCTCAGATTTAGACACAACACCAGCGGCACCTTTTTGAAGTCTCCCCTGAGAAGCTCCCTGCTTCCTCCAGTAGGTTTGGCCCCTCCCTCCTTCCTGCTCCAAGGAGCTTCCTGTGTTGTTTCCGCACAGCTCCTAGGCCATCACTGCACCCAGCTAGAGAGGCAGCTGGGATTTTATATAAAGACTTAGAGTCAAAATTTTGAGTAGAGCCTCATCTTATGTCTTCCCTGTTGTAGGCAGCTTATTTATCTGCTTTGAATCGTTTTCTTTTGTAAAATCATTAATAGTATTTTATAAATACAGCTGTTTCAAGAAAGAGCAGACACACCATTTAGCACGGAGTGGGGGGGGGGAAGGATTTGCTTTGGCACATGACAGATTTCAAATCCTAGTTCACCACTTAATAGCTATGTTAATTTGGGCAAATTGCTTGATTTTTCGAAACCTGTTTCTAGTTAGTGATCAATTTGCATCGCATTTGGAATGGGAAACATCACTAAGCTTGATGTTCATATGTTGATTGTTGTAATGTTTACGTGTATATATTGAATATAATTATATCTTGTATATGATATGAAAAATGGTCTTCTCTGACAAGCCAACATTTACTCAAGAATGCATTTTTTATGAAAAGACAATGTTATTTTGTAATATCTTATTTCCTTCTGTACACAGATCTTATTTCTGCATGTTCTTTTGTACAGACATAATTTTATTCCTTTCACAATACCATACTCTCTTTATTATAGTGAATCGATAGTAAGTTTTACTATTTGGTAAAGCAAATATATCTATGTAGTTCTTTCTTATTATAATATTCTCGTATTTTCCCCATATTTTTTCCTTTAAATCAACTTTAAAATTAATTTAAATTAATGTATTAAAGTAATAATAATTGGAATACATATTAATGTGATTGACATTTCCCCCTAAATTCCGGACTCACATGTAACTACCTGGATTTCCACTTGGAAATCGAAATAGGCATCTCACACCAAACAGGTCTGAATATCCAGCCACTGTGCAGTCTCTCCATTCTCAGTCAATGGTAACACCCTTTGTGAGATAAAGCCAAAGATCTTTGACTCCATCCTCAACTTCACTCTTTCCCTTATGCCAAAGACCCGGTATCCGCACCTTAGCTTTCAAACATGTCCGGATGTAATCACTTCTCACAAGTTCTATGGCGCAATCTGGCCCACGCAGCCTCTATTTTTGACCCGGACAGCTTTGACAGCCGACGGCTGTTCTTCCTGTTTCTGTCCTTGCACCCCTTAGCATGGTTGATAGAGCAAAGAGAATTATCTTGGGAAAAGTTAGACAGATCACGTCACTCCTCTGTCTATAGCCCTCCAGTCACTTCCCATTTGATTCTGAGTAAAACTCAAAAATACAATGATATGACCCGGTTCTTCCTCACTGAACTCACCTAGTACTCTACCTTTTGTCCACTCCACAGCTATAATAGCCTTCTTACACAACTGTCAACTCACAGACATTGTACTTTTCTCTCTGCCTGGAATGCTCTTTACCCAGATGCCACATGGCTTGCTCTCCTACCTCCTTTAGGTCTGCATTCAGATGGCACCTACTTGGGGCACCTGGGTGGCTCAGTTGGTTAAGCGTCTGCCTTCAGCTCAGCTCATGATCTCAGGGTCCTGGGATGGAGCCCCACATCAGGGGCCATGAGCTTCCTAGATCCTGAGCAAGGAGCCTGCTTCTCCCTCTCCCTCTGCTGCTCCCTCTGCTTGTGCTCTCTTGCTCTGTCAAACGAATAAATTTTTAAAAAATTGAAGGAAATTTTTAATTTTCTCACTGAAGCCTCTTTTGATCATTCTGTGAAAAATTGCTCTCTTTTCCTGCTTTATTTTTCCCCATGGCATTTTACCATTGTTTAACATACAATATGTTTTGTGAGATTAGGTCTTACTATGAGGGAACACAACATGGTTTTTCATTTATTCAGGGTCTATTTCACACTCTTCAATGCATTTTATAGTTCTTTTTAAGTGAGCTCTACCTCTCAAATAGTTTGCTCTAATATTATTTTATAAGTTTCATCATAATGATAAATGGGTTATTTTCCATTTTAACTGTTTATAGCTATTCTTAAAAAAAACTATTAATATGCTATATTGATCTTGTATCTAGCCATTATACCAAAGTATTTTATTAATTCTATGAGTTTGTGACCTGACTATATACAAGATTATGGAATTATAATGTTTTACTCAGTAGTCTTTAGCCATCAATTTATGGCCTCCCAATGTTTCAGATGAGAAGACTAGTGCTAATCTGATTCACATAATGAATAAAGCCTCCTTCCGCTTGCCTTCAACCTGCTTAGGTTTTCTCATTTTAACATGGGTTTTATAAATTTTTATTAATCCTGCCTATAAATTAGTGAATCTCTTCCGTATGCAGAATCAAACCATTCAGCTCAGAAATTTTTCTTCTATTTATTGTCTAATTATTAATTTTTATTCTATTCCCTTTTTTATTTATCTGGCATCCTTATTTTCTATAGTTTTAGATCTCCAGATAGCTGTCTGTCTTATCTTTTAGCTTTTCCCTGAAGATTCCATCCTTTTTATTCGTGCCCTGTGTTGTGAAATTTCATTTTCTATTTGATCTTCAAGATCAATAGATCTGTCCTTGGCAGTGATCCTTCCCATTTCCAGTTTCTCTATTGACATTTTACATTTAAAAATTATATAATATGTGTCCTAGAATGCATTCTATGCTCTAACTGCTTGTCCATGTGTATTAGCGAGATTTTAAAGTTTTTCTTTCCTGACTTTCTATCAATTCCATTTCAGCTGCTGCCAACTATTCCAAATTAACACTTGCTCTTCTGTCAGTCTTCTAAAGGGATACATTACTTTGTTTTCTTCTTTATGTATTCCATCAGCATTCATAAGAGTCTACAGAGTAGCAGGAAATTTTGGAAGGAAGGCATCAAAATGTCTGTCCTTGTGGCTCAGTTGACAACAAACTGGAGAGAATCACTTTCTGCTGAAAAATGGGGCAGAATCTGATGGTGTCTGATTTCCTTTGTGTAAATCACAACTCTTCCCCAACCAGTGGCGCTGAGACTGATGTTAAGTAGCCTATCCTGAAATTGCTATGAAGGTCAGGGTTGGTTCTTCCAGAAGGCCAAGTCACTCATTCTGCAGAGATTTCACTGCCTTTTGATGTTTGGATTTTTCCCAGAGATCTGTGAATTCCGTGCTTGATGTTGGCCTAGAGAAGGGCAAGTTCTCTCCCCAGCTCCTCTTTGCTGACTCTCACTGCTGCAAGAATGTAGTGCCTTCCTTGATCCTAGTTGGATGGCTGCTACCATGGTCTCAAAGCATATGACTCTAGAAAGGGAGATGGGAAGGAGAAGTCTAGAGACCAACATCTTAACTTGTTACATTTGCAGGTGTTCAAACTCTCTGAGACTATCAGGTTTGAATCAAATGTTAACAATTTGCAGATATTTTCATGTAAAGAACCAGTAGTAACCACTATACCATTCAGGTCATAATTACCACTTTTAGCGTGAGAGGATAAGTCTTGTTTCCCAAGACTCTTGGACAAAAAATGCAGTTTCACACTTTTCTTTCCATCAGCTGTAAAAACTTCATGGGAAGGCACTCCCTACTTTTTGTTATTTTTTGTTTCCTTGAGTCTTTGGCTCTGGTGAGTATGGAGGGAAAATTATACAAGGCAAAGAGCCGAGCATAGAGCTTCCAGTAAGGAAGAGTGGAGAGGCAAAGGGAATAAAAATGTGATAATTTCTTGGGGCGCCAGGGTGGCTGTTGTTGAGCGTCTGCCTTCGGCTCAGAGCGTGATCCTGGCGTTCTGGGATCGAGCCCCATATCAGGCTCCTCTGCTAGGAGCCTGCTTCTTCCTCTCCCACTCCCCCTGCTTGTGTTCTCTCTCTCTCTGGCCATCTCTGTCTCTGTCAAATGAATAAATAAAATCTTTAAAAAAATGTGATAATTTCTTGAAAAGTGACTGAAAGAGAGGAGGATATCTTCTCTCTGTGTCATATAGTATCTCACACGGCTCTTGACTGCTGCTGACCGTGGCCGGCAGCACGTCTCCAACAGCTACACTGTAATTTAGCCGATGCGGTGGGGGTTGTCCATGTCAACCGAGGGTCATATATGGCTTCACCCGTCAAGAGCTGCAAAGTAAATGTACATGGGTACTTTACTGAAGTGCATATAATTTAAGTTGCTTGTTCTGTTCTTTACTGTGGCATTATCAAAACTTAAGCCCACACTATTTCCCTACTGAGTCATTTTCAGTGCTTAAGAATATGCTTTCAAGCTGGAACTGCATCAATACCTGTGGTTGTACGTTCTGTCAAGAATAAAAATGCTTGTCTCTTTCCCTCCAGAGCTGTCAGCACTCCTGATGCTGAAGAGTTTATCTTGGAAAGTGTAGCTTCCGTCCTGCTACCAGTAGGAAGTGGAAAAAGTCCTTTATTTCACAATAAGTATCATCTGAATGATGCCAGTGTTTCTTATAATTGTGCAAAAAAATGTACTTCATTAACTTTTATCTCTGTGTGTTTTAAAAGGTAAAACGAAGCACTCATCTGATATGGGATACGGCAAGTTAGAGATCCTATCAAAGTCACATTTGTTCAGCAAAGCCTCAGACACCAGTGGTGCCTCTTTTTAGGTTGACCATCACCGATTTCTCCCTCGTTACTCCAGAAATTTGACATTTTACATGGAGCCTTCCACAGGTTGGAGCCACAGTTTTGCTGTCCGTTGTTACATGTTTATAACTGACAATGGAGTAAGCAAACACCAGTCTGGTTTAGCCACTCTGCTTAATTCCGCTGTAGTTCCGTATGTTTGCTTCCATTGTATACCCTCTGCCTCTTGGACCAGAACTACTGTTCCCCAACTTACTTCGTAAGCAATATTCAAAAACAAACTTCTCTGGTAACCCTTCTGCATTTCTCAGTCATCAGATGCTGGGATCAGATGCATAGCCACACATTCAGTTTCCCACACGGTACATGTAATGTGTTCATTCTAGTGGCTTACTTTACACCTATGCTGTTGTTGTCAGATGTCAGTGCACACTTGTTAGGAGACTAGATGCTTTTTCTACATTTAGTGAATTGCAACAGTGCTTCTGCTAGGAAAGTATATGATAGTCAATGCATTTATTTTATTAAACAACAAAAAACACGTCGTTATTTTAAATTGCCCGGTAACTGAAAAATATTAGCTTAATTGAATAAATATAATTTGACATCATCATTTCTTCTCTCTTTATTAAATGTGAGTTCTACAATTTGGTGAACAGACCTTTATTAGGCCTGTGTCTATTTCCTACGGCACTTCTAATGGTATCAGTCTAGTCTTGGTTCAAAAAATGCATGCTGTTTTATTCAATACAGAAACGAATACAGCTAATCCCCGCTATCGTCAAATTCCATATTAGTGAGTATGCCTGTCCACTACATTTTATTTGTTACCCCAAAATCGATACTTGAGGGCGTTCGGATCATTTGCACACATGTGCAGAGTGGCCAAATTTTGAGTCACTTGACCACGCATGTTCCCAGCTGAGGTTGAACAAGCAAAACTCCGCCTTCTTGTTTCAGATTTTATACTGTAAGCAAGTTTTTACTTTGCAGTGTATTTAGTGCTGCCCATTATTATTATTGTTATTGCTATTATTAGCGATTTTTTGTTTAAAATACAAGAAAGCTATAATGTGACTTGTGAGTGAAAACACATGTGGCGGATAAGCTTTATTCAGGCATGACTTAAAGTGAGTTCTTAAAGGGAGTTCAGTGTTAATGAATTAACAATTTGGTGCATCCAGGAAAAGGAAGAGAAAAGTCACCAATCTGTACATGAGACCGCTCTAGAAAGTGCTAGAGTCACATCTAGAGTGTGTGATAAAGCTACGGAAAGATGGAAAAATGGCTTAATTTGTGGTTTTAACTGATTAAAAAAGGGCAGTGCCTGACACTGCCATTAGGCTGAAAGCCAAGGAAATTTAAGCTCCTGTTTACCAGGATCAGGCGAATGGCAAACCCTTTTCTAATTGTGCTGGCTGGCTCAGATGTTTCAAAAGGTAATATGGCACGAAAAATGTTAAACTTGCAGGTGAGACCGGCTCTGCAGATTGGGAGGCTGTGGAAGGACGTAGAATATATTTGCTATCTGTGGTATACAGGAAAAGGATTATGTAGAAGAGGTGACTTTCAATGCTGACAAGACTGGCTTGTTTTACAAGGAATTCGGCAAATGACCCATATAACACAAATGGTGTTTGAGGAAATGATATCAGAGGCTTGCCGTCCCGCTGTTTCTTCTGCCTGAAATGCATTTGCTATCATTCCCTCTTGGCCTGGTTAATACTCTCTAACCCTTTAAAACTTCTCTGACTCCTGCCTCTTTCCCTTTTTTTTTTTTTTTTTTTGCCTCTGTCCCATTTCAGGTGGAATTGTTTATCTCCTCTTTCTTGCTCTTATACTAAGCCATCTTTCTCATAGATTGCAACACATCGTATGGAACATGTCACTATATATATATCCACCAGACTGTGAACTCATTTATGGCACAGAAAGTATATCTTAATTATAATCGTATGCCAGTGTCTCATGCAGCCCTTGGAACATTTCAGTTTGCTAATAATTGTTGAAAAAAATAAGTAAATGAATCAGTTTTGCTAATAGAGCAGATAACATTCTATGTGTATTATTTAGACAACACAAAATCATAGTAAGTCCAATAATAGTTAATAAATCTGATAATAATCAAGACACCTACATGCTCATAGAATTTATATATCTGGGGAACTTTATAAACTTTACATATTAATGTTTTCATTTCATTTCATTTCATTTCAACTGAATGTTGAATACTTTTGGTTTTGTTCCTGCAGAACTGATAAAAGAAACCACAGGAATAACTTCCAAAACATTGTGTAAAATTAGCAGGGAGCTGGCTTTTTGATAAAGTTGAAGAAGCTTCTAACTTGCTTATGCATAATGCCCAGGAAACACTACACAAAGGCAACTTTTTTTAAGGGAAATAAGGACCTGAAGCAGGTACTATTATGATAATAACACAACATTCTGTCCTGATTTTCTGATTCATGAGAAATTTAAGAGAATGCAAACAATGAACTTCACCCTTGAATGATGAAGCAAGGAGATCCAAACCAGAACCTATATCAATCCTTTCTGGTAGCAATGGCACTTTGCAAAGGGGTCCATACACATCGGTCCTATATCCTGTATTGAGATTAAAGAATTTAAAACTCTAAGATTTATTTAAAATTTCAATAAATTTGCAGTTTCATATCTTACCATTAAAGGTTGCAGTTTTCCAAGACTTAGTTGGACTTTTCTTCTTCTCTTTATTATCATGTGTTTTGACCCATGTCCACTTCTTCAATTACCATTTATAAGAAGATTATTCTCTAATTTATGTGTAATCTATATCTCTCATCTATGACCTAGGTATCTCTATATTCAACCATTAATGTTGATTCTGTGGATTTATTGAAAGCATCTCAAACTCAATATTTCTAAATGTACAATCATACCTTTTCTTTCTAAACTGGTCTTCTAGGTGACACCGTTCAGTGAACAGCACCACTATGCATTTAGACATGCAAATCTGGTCTAGGAGTCTGTTTTGCCACTTCCCATATCTCCAATATCCAATATATGCCGTGCCCTCCATGTTTGGCTTCTTGATTGGATTTTCAACCCACCTCTCTCAACTTCCAGTGCACTACCCTAAGGCAAACTACTATGAGCTCACACCTGGAATACTGTAATAGCCAACATCCCTTTGGCCCCACCAACAAATGTCTACATTTGCATTAGGCTTCTCCAGATAAATAGAACCACTAGGATGGATATGGAAGGAAGGAAGGAAGGAAGGAAGGAAGGAAGGAAGGAAGGAAGGAAGAGGAAGGAAGGAAGGAAGGAGAGAAGGAGGAAGGAAGGAGAGAAGGAGGAAGGAAGGAAGGAAGGGAGGGAGGCATTCATGAAATTACAGAAGCTGGGAAGTCCAAAAGCTGCCTGGTTTGCTGCAGATCCAAAGAGGAGCTAAAGCTGCAGTTCAATCCTGAAGATTGTCTGCTGTCAGAATTTCTTCCTGTGAGTGGGAGACCAATTTTTTGTTCTATTCAGGCCTTCAACTGATTAGATGAGACCCTCTCACCTTATGGAGGATAATTTGCTTTACTTGAAGTCCACTGATTTAAATGTGAATCTCATCCAAAAACACCTTCACAGAAACATCCAGAATAATATTTGATCACATATCTAGGCACTATGGCCCAGCCAAGTTGACACACAAAATTAATTATCACAAAATTGCAGCCAGAGTTTTACTTTTGTATTAGAAAGTCAGTCATGGCAGCCTTAGTGGGGCCTCTAATGGCCTGGCAGCTGCTTGCTTCAGCTTCATCAGACAGCACCCTTCTGCCTCTATCGGCATCTCAGGTGAACCTTCTCTTATCTGCCTGAATATGTCAAATCTCCCCAGTCTGTATAACACTATTTACATGTCATTTGGAACATGGACCACACTTGAAAATTCATATTATTTTGGTAGTCATTTGATGTAATATTTTAAGCTCTGTGAGAGCAGAACCAATATCTAGTTTTGCTCCCGTCCTTATTTTGCTCATCACAGTATTTTAAGCACAAAGCACATCAAAAGTAACACTATTGTTGAATGAATGGATGAGAATCAGAAGAATGACCAAATGCCAAAGTGCATGTCTTTAACGAACTTCAATATGTTCGCCACAAGAAAGGACACACAACATGAAAGTACATGAAAACTAAAGAATAATCTCAATAACATACAGCATGTTGTACTGTTAAGTTCATTACTTAACTTCTCTAAATTCTTTTTGGTATTAACCCTCAAGATATTGAATATACTGATTCTTTTCTCTGAATATTTTTCCACTCACTTTTTTATTTAAATGTATCCCTACACAGGACCTTTGTAAGGGTATTATTATCAACTATTTTCTAGATAAGGAAAATCAATTTAGTCCAGTATATATAACGTAATCAGGAACACATCCCATTCAAACCTGGGAAATTACTGTCACCCAGGATTTCCCAACATCCCAGCTCTCCCTTATCTGGAGATTGCCAACAAATGGGGTTTTAATGCTTGCAGCATACTGCGTGTTCAGAGAGTACGCAAAGCCACGGGCTAGAGAACTCCAGTAAGAAACTTTCTTAGTAAATGCAAGAAAGAAAACTCTTCTGTAGACATTAAGACTAAAGGGATATGAGCAGCAGGAAGCTTTAGCAATGAATTTTAGAATTAGAGCCAAGGAAACAACATGAAGAGGAAGTTAACCAGTGTGAGGCTTTAAAGAGAAAAGGCAAATACTGTGGTCTAGAAATCAAAATAACGTAAAGAAACAAAAGCCATAGTAAAGTGGGTAATCTAGATAGTAAAGGTAACGAAAAGTAGACTATTAAAGGAGACTAACAAGGAAAAGCTAAGTACCTGTTGCCTTGTAATAGAAAACACAAGGAATCGTGAGAGAAAATGAAGCAATCATAAAGTGAAGGCTAAAGAAAGAGGAACTAAGGAATAAGTATTAAAACTTTTCATAAAGGAAAGGAATATCACTATCTTGGACTAGAAGAAAGAGGGGGAGTAAGTTTTTTCAGTATAAAATCACCAATGAGAAGCTGCTGGTAATATACTATTATTAGAAGATTCTCTCTCTCTCTCTTTTAGATTTATTTATTTACTTTTAGAAATAGAGAGTGTGGGGGGTGGGGAGGGGAAGAGGAAGAGGGAGAGAGAGAACCTCGAGCAGACTCCCCACTGAGCAGGGAGCGTGAGCCCCATGCAGAGCTTGATCTCATGACCCTGAGATCATGACCTGAGCTGAAACTAAGAGTTGGACATTCAACACACTGAGCCTCCCAAGCACCCCTAGAAGACTCTCTTTTAATGTTTTAAGTTCTGATTAAGATTCTCTCCTTGAACAACCTCTATGCTGGCTCTTCTGAACTCTCTTCTCAACTAGGCTTTGAGTTTTGGTCTTCCATGTTCATCTGTATATTGCCCAATGTTAGCAAAAATCATCCTAAGTCAATTTAGCCAGAATCCCCCATCCTTGATATCCGGTTAACCTGGAGATCTTATGATCAGGTCTCTTATCGCCCAGCATTCCTCAGTGATATCTGGTCACTCCAACCTGCCTTCGGCAAGAATCTGTTATGTCAGTTTAGCCAGAATCCCCCTTTATTCCCAAGGTTTCCTTTTAGTAATTTTCTATTCATCCTCCTCCTGTTACTCTGTTATGAATTCCTACTTTTCCATATTGTATTCATAGTTGAACCCAATCTCTCTTCTCTACTACAAAACTCCTTGCACTCTATCAGCCCTGCTGTACACCCATCACAATAGCTCTCTTGAATAAAATCTACCTTACCTCTTACATTACATTATTACATAGAACTGGTAGAGATAAGTATATCCAACATACAAACATAGTGCTGGAATTAGCAAAACTAAAGAAAACAGTCTCTAGCTCATAATTCTATTATGTTCCAAGAATTACCTTGTGGTACGTTTCTCGGAATGAAGAATATATTTTCAATGAAAATAATATCTGTTAAATAGTAGTTAAGTCCCTAGACCAAATTCCCCAAATATATTTGTTCTAAAATGCAAATAAAATATTAATTTTTGACAGACACCATTAGACTCTGTTATCATTATTATTATTATTTTTATTTTCTCATCCGAATAGTGGTGTTTGAGGACACAAGGTTAAATTTGAAGAAAGTAAGGAAATAGAAGAAATTTCTTGATAAATAGAAGGGGAATTTAAGTATTTTCAAATACTTTAGAGGTTGGAAACACCGAAGTTTAATTTATCTAACATTAGAAGTTACTAATAAAAATATTTATTAAGCAACAACCATGTGCTCACAGTTATCCTAGGTGTGAGCAATCCCAAGATGAGAGCATTCAGTCCCTGCCCTTAAGGAACCCAAATTTATTTGTACCTTCTGTTTTCTCCATAGAGATGTATTATGAATTCCACTCCTTGGCTTATGACTTAGGCTGTTATGTTTCATGGCACGTAGCTGTCAGAAGAGAAGACAAAGAAGAAAGAGGGAAGAGACAGAAAAAGGTTTGTGTGTGTGTGTGTGTGTGTGTGTTAAGTAGGTGAGCTTTGAGTTAGACAGGGAAAGAAGAAAAGGAGCTGTACCAGTTTCCTATGGCTGCCATAACAAATTACCACAGACTTGGTGGCTTAAGACAACGGAAACTTATTCTCTCATATTTATGGAGACCATAAGTCTAAAACGGAGGTCTCAACGGACCACTCTCCCTTAGAAAGATCCAGGGGAAATTTCTTCCTTTGCTCTTCCAGCTTCTGGTGTCTCCAGGTATTCCATGGCTCCTCACAACACAATTCCAATCTTTGTCACTGCCTTTGCATGGCCTTCTCTGTGTCTCTTCTAAGGACGTTTGTCACTGGACTTAGGACTGACTCATGTAATCCAGGAGGATTTCATCTCAAGATCCTTAACTTAACTGCATCTTTAAAGACCCTTTTTATAACTAAGGTGACATTCACAGGTTCTGGTGGTTAGGATACAGACATATCTCTTAGGGGGCCCGCTACCAAACTCACTAGAAGAGTTAAAACAGAAGTCCTTTGTGTATGAGGAGACAGTTGTAGCAGAGGGATAGATTAAGGTTAGAAAGAAAAACACCAAGAGAAAAGGCAAAACAGTGAAAGAGCTTCTGGAAAATGAAGGGACTAGGAGAGAAGGAGGAGGCAGATTTACCTGTAGTGTCACAACTGCACGAGCACACTGGGTGAGTTTCACAGGAGCTACAACGAGGTTTTAAAGGATGCATAGTGTTTTGGGAGATGGATATAAAATTATAAACATGTGTCTAGTTGGCTCTTCCTATATATTGAACTATATATCTAAAAATCAGTGGTTTGCTCATCACAGAGTACCTTTGAAGTAAATTAGCTGATTATCAATCAGAATCATCTAGGAAGCTTACAGATAAGAATCCTTAGATACTCCTCCCAAGTCTATTGAATCAGTTGATTCAGAAGTTACTATCCTACTGTACAGGTAGGAGAAGCAGAGAAATATGATAACATGTCGACAAAGTGTCCTTTGAAAGGGGTTAGCCCTGCTTCTTGCGGAAGAGTAAATAAAAATATAGCTCCACTTTCGCAGCAGTGTTTGAAATGTCTAAGTCTTGCATTTCATAGCAGCGAGCAAGTGCCAGGTAGTTTTATATATGGAAGCACTAACTAAATCAAGTACTTTGAACAAAGACAGCTAAATGGCATTTCTCAGCTGAAAGAATCCAAATATTCTAAGGGAAAGTGACTTTTTTTTTTTTTTTTTTTTTTTTTTTTTTTTTTGTGGAGAGACCTTATGCTATAAGGAAACTTGGAATCTGTACCAGGTTTTGGAGGCATATTATATTAAAGTTCCCTTAGAAAGAAAAACATAAGCTAAAGAAATGCGTACCTTCTCTCTGTGTCCCTTTTCCCTCTTACGTTGGCTTTAGCAGCCTTATCCGTAGCAGAAGCACTTGCAGCTACACAGCAGGGACTATCCTCAGTTTATGTTACACTTGACTCAGCACTCTACAAAACCCATGTGTTTGCAAATGTTTATCCATAGGATGGCCGTCAGCTTTCAAACATATGCAATCTGCAGGCAAATAACACGTGGTTGATTTTAATTGAAACAGATTAAATATTAGTTCCAAAAAATAAACATGGGAACATACTACCGTATTAGCATTCGCCTCCATGTGGCTGGTGAGATGTGAAACACTTCCCTCTTAGAACTTGACACAGCACCCAGGGCTACCGTGTAAAGCATCGAGGTAGCGCTAACCCTCTACAGACGCTCGACCTCCGCGGGAGAACTATCCTCAAACGGAAGCCTTTAAAAGGACACAGATGAACACGTTGCTGAAAGTAGGTTGGGGTGGAATTCTTCTTCATGGAATACTCACGTGGCCTCTTAAAAAAAAAAAAGACTGGATTCTGTTTCTCTAATTAATATCTGCTATGTTTAGTTGCATCTGTGATGTATGAATTCCCAAAAGGCTTCCACTCCGAATTATGAATCATAGTCCCTCTTCTTGCTTCAAATTCTCCGTGGTAGATTGAGGCGGATGCATCTCTGAGACACCCTTCCCACTGGCCCGTCTCATAGATGTTTCCACCAATAGTGGCCGACCTAGAGCAGCTGACCTAAAGAAATGTAAAGAAAGAATTTGGCAGCTGGCCCAATCATATCTATAATGGGGAAAATCTGAGAGGATCAGAGAGGGGAAAATGATGGTAGATACACCGTCTCGTGGGCACTGTGAAGTGAGATCCCCTCTATTGAAGTGCATTTGAACGACACTGAAACTGAACATCTCTGGACTCTAATCCTCATAGGATTGGCAGCTATAGAATATCACGTAAAAAGGAAGCAAAGCCAGCCCGTTGAGTTACCATTGCTTTAGCAGAATAGTAAGAAGCTTTGCATTGCATACGGATGGTGTACGTGTATACGTACGTGCATGTGTGGAATTATTTTAAAAGAAGGTAATGAAAGTGTAAATGGGAAAACAAATTACATGTAGAAAAGTGATATAGAGATATAAAAGAGGGTATAGGAAGGAAGGAAGGAAGGAAGGAAGGAAGGAAGGAAGGAAGGAAGGAAGAAAACCCTGCTTATTTGCCTATTTCTCTCCTCTTGCCACAAAGAAAATTGAACCTAAATTCCAGTGTCTGATGTCCTCTTGATAACTGAATCCTAGAAGATGTACTTTGAAAGACTTGGATGTTAATCTGATACTAATTCAAGCCTTTGAGTTCAAAAATTGGATTGGAAATCTTTTAAGAGCAGCTTTCTCATGAGATTTCCATTACTTCTATTCTTACTGATAAGCCACAGGTATCAGAGAAACATCCATTTGTGCTATCTTTGGATCCTTCACTACAAGAGAAGAGGTACAGAAAAAAAGATGGAGTTTGCTTTGATTCAAGTTTCAGAAGAAACTTTCAATCAATTCGAATTTTGTCTGAAGCCACTCTACTATAATAGCTTAAAGTCTTTATTACGTACTCGTATGATGTTACCTTCAGTGTAATATGCCAACTTCAAGGGAGAGAGTGGATCTGTTCTAACGAAGAGGGTCTAGTTCTGGCTCTATTCCTGACCTATGAAACTGACCCTGGATAAGTAATTAATTTACTTTATTTCTCAGTTTCCTTACCTCCAGCTAGTTACTTTAGAGAAGCATAGTCTGTGACGTGATTTGAGTTACTTGATCGAAGTTGACATTTATACTTGAATATTATTATTAATACTTTAAAGACATTTATATATATGTGCTGGCTGTGATATCACTTTTCACTTTTCAAGTAGAGCAGCTTGTCAGGAGAACTAGCTGTATGTTAAGGGAATATGCATACGTGTTTGGTTCCAATGTCTTTTTTTTTTTTTTTTTTAAGATTTTATTTCTTTATTTATTTGACGGAGAAACAGCCAGCGAGAGAGGGAACACAGGCAGGGGGAGTGGGAGAGGAAGAAGCAGGCTCCCAGCGGAGGAGCGTGATGCGGGGCTCGATCCCAGACCGCCGGGATCACACCCTGAGCCAAGGCAGATGCTTGACGACTGTGCCACCCAAGCGCCCCTGGTTCCAACGTCCTATTGGACATACACGTAAACCTCTTTCAGTGAGCACACAGGTACTTTTTTCATAAAGTGCTTGAGAAATGCATATTCTTCTTGTTTTTTTCTCCTCTGAACATGATTCTGCCAATGACACTAATTTTCTATCAGCGGAGGAGTTTTATTTGGCCATTGGTGTGATATCAGCATTATGGCAATTGATTATGGCAATGGCCTATTTTTTCCCCGGTCCGTGCCCTGATGCCTCACCTGCTCAGTAAAATTACAGTGACAAGGTAACAGTGTTTATCTCTTGTATGCTGGAAAGAAAGGACTCAAAACAGCTCTTATTTTAACCCCACTGAATCCTCTTGGAGATCCCAAGTAATAGGATTAATAGGATGAAACTCCCTTCCTGAGAATTATTGATATATTTTAAATATGAATTTACACTGCCAAGTCAACCCTGGAGGCAGAAACAGGAAAGAATTGAAGTTTCTAATTCTGTAATAAAAAGGAACATTTTCCTCAATCAATTCCTATATCATAGGCTGTAAATAAAAATATCACTAAGGACTTGGCTTCCTCGGAATGATGTGCTCCCTGTGGCATGGCATAATGTCCTGAGTGTGCCGCAGGTCCTAAATAAGTAACTAGCTGATTGAGAATTCAGCTCTATTTAGCATGGAAGTGGGGATTTTTTTTAAGTCCCTTATACTAAAATAATGCACAGTTGCACAAGTTACTTTGTGTTTCCTTGTGAAATATACAGTGTCTGCTTTATTTCAAAGATTTTTTTTTTTGTTGTTGTTGTTTGGTTTTTTTTTTTTTTTTTTTTTTTTTTTTGCTCCTCTAACCTGGCGAATGAAGTTTTATGTTTACGTAAGGTCAAAATCTAAGACGTTGGCATTCTCCCATGATGCTTAAGAGCTGATGCAGTCTTTTGTAAAAGCTCTGGTGTATTTGTGGCTATAAGCCAGTAGCAAGGACCTACAGTTATGTGCTAAGTGCAGAGAGTATATACGGAAAGTGAAAGAGGCATTGAGATTCCTTCACTACATTGTCCACTATGTTTGAAAAGTAATATATTGAAGTAAAATTAAAAACAATGCCATTTGTCCTTAATTTTGTCATTGTGTATTTTCTATTGTTTATTTTTATCAAACCTCACAGCTAATTTTACTCATCATTTCCACGGCAGAAATAAGCAGACATGAAATGTAAAATGTTTGGTCTAGTCATACGGATCCTATTGATTATGCATTAAAATCACCATATGGTCCTACCCATTAATCAGGCTTTTATCAGTGAAATATAAATATGCGACTATAGTGCACACACACACACACACACACACACACACACACACACAGAGAGGCACAGTTACTGTTAGGGTACATTGTGCTAGCACAGAAGATTCATGCACACAATCATTGAAAGAAGAGAAATCACTGATTAGAGAGAAACAAAAAGTCTAAACTCATTCTTACTTTTACTATTTTCAGCAAATCCTCGTTGAGCTCCTAATATGTGTTTGGTGTGTTCTAGGTATTACAATAAATGAAGTGACTAAAACATAGACCCCAATCTCTGCTTTTATGGAACTCATACAGCAGAGGAGGAGACTGACAATATACAACATAACTAAAGAAAATCAACACTGTGTTGTATAGTAAGGGGCATATATTATAAGGCTAAGAAGAAAAATAAGCCGAACAAGTAGCCATTACAACTTTAGACAAGATGGTCAGGGAAGACTTCAGTGAGAAAGTATGTCTGTTTCCTATTGTTGTTGTAACCAATGAACACAAACTGAGTGGCTTAAAACAATACAAATTTATTCTTATGGTTCCAGAGGTCAGCTGTCTACAACAAACTTATTGGCAGGACTGTCCTCCCGCTTTGCCTTCATGGGAGAATTGGTTTCTTCATCTTTTCAACTTCTAGAAGCTGCCTGCATTCCTTGGCTTGTGCCCCTTCCCTCATACCACTCCAACCTCTTGCTTCTGTTGTCTCATGTTCTAAAACTTACTCTGATCTTCATGATGCCCTTTTATCGGGACACATGTGATTAGATTGGACGTACCTGGATAATCCAGGATAAATTCCCTATCTCAAGATTCTTAACTTAATTATATCTGCAAAGTTGCTATTCCCACGTAAGGAAAAATATTCACATGTTCTAGAGATTAGGACATTGGTATCTTGGTAGCATGGGGAGATCATGAGTCAACCTTCCAGAGAAGGTAAAATTTGAGGAAACATCTAAGACAGTGGGGGACCCAGCCATGTCATGTACTTAGGGGAAGAACTTTCTAGGAAGAGTGAAAAATAAACTCTAAGGGACTAAACAGCAATATTCTTTTTATCTTCAAAGAATAGGAAGAAAGCCATGATGAGAGTAGTGAAGTCAGAAAGGTAAGAGTGTTATAAGAAAGACATAAAACATCCAGGATGTGTGGGATGCCTGGGTGGCTCAGCCAGTTAAGTGTCTGCCTTTGGCTCAGGTCATGATCTTGGGGTCCTGGGACTGAAGCCCCACATTGGGCTCCCTGCTCAGTGGGGAACCTGCTTCTCCTTCTGCCCAGTGCTCCCCCTGCTTGTGCTCTCTCTCTCTCTCTGACAAATAAATAAAAATTTTTAAAAAATGGCTAGGATGTGGCTATAAATCACATAATTATTTTGCCTTTCTTGTTGATTGACATAAGGCCCGTTGGTTGGTTTTGAGGAAAAAATCACACAACCTGAGTTATGTTTAACAGGATTACTCAGCAAGCAGGGTTGGAAAGTCTGAAGAAGTCCACAGCAAAAGTGGGAGACTCATCAGAAGGTTCTGGTGAGAAGTGATAGTAGCTTAGATAGGGATAATGGCAGTGGTATATTCTATACCACTAAGTAGGAAAGAGTGTCTCAGAGCTGATATACTGTAGAGGTGCTGACCTTAACTAAGAACAGAGAGACATCATCCATTCTAACAATCTAGAAGTTATACTGTCCGGGTCCTGATGCAGATAAGAGGATACATATAAAGGAGAATTGGTTTAAATTCTTTTGGTGAAATAGGAAGGAAGGTAGTTATCCAAGAGTGGATAGGAGAAGAGATGTTAAGTGCAAAATAATAGGGAGAATAGAAGAGAGAAGGAGCAAGGAAAATATAGTATGATTATCAGGTAATATTAAGGGTCTATGTATGTTAAATAATCAAAAATTTAGATTTTGTCTATGTGGTTGTGTGTTTTCTCCTTCTAGTTTCAGCCGGCTGTACCAGTACATGCATAAGAGTAGGGTCAGATCTAACAAGGCTTGTTACTTTGCCACGGGAGTATGTTAAACTGATAGGGTAAAAATAAGGCATAATAATAATGATGTATCATGAGATATGATTTTTATGAGAAGTAATGAGGACACAAAGAGAATGAGGAACAGTGAAAATGGTAGGATTAATGAGTTCGAGGTAAAAATGGAAGTGAAGGATTGTTGAAGTTGAGATAATACAGACAATGGAGAAGAGACAAGGAGGTGGCCCAGGGTAGAACATCTGAAACTGAAGTTGTGGAGAGTTTATAGCTAAATGACAATAGTGACAACAGGTTGGCTGTCGGAGTGTGAAGCTGAACACTTGCGTAGAGACCCAGTTCATTAGAGGAGGAGAAATCAAGGATCCAAGAGGATTAGGGCATTGAGAAAATAATCTGTGTGAATATTGTGATCTCCAATAATGACCACCAACAAGAATAGTGTTGGAAAGGGGTGCCTGGGGGGCTCAGTCAGTTAAGTGTCTGCCTTTGGCTCAGGTCATGATTTCAGGGTCCTGGGATCGAGCCCTGCGTCCTGCTCCCTGCTCAGCAGGGAGTCTGCTTCTCCCTCTCCCCCTGCCTGCTGTTCCCCCTGGTTGTGTTCTCTCTCTCTCTCTCTCTGTCAAATAAATAAATAAATAAAATCTTAAAAAAAATATATAGTGTTAGAAAGTGTTACCAACAAACCAGGTACTAATGCATTTATGGAATGCCATTAGTACACGGAGGACCAGCAGGTAGCTGTGGTGAGGGTAGTGGGTGTCTTGGTCTAGTATGAGATTCAGAGCTGAGAAATTTTTTAAGTGAGGGCAGTGGCAACATGGACCAAGGAGGAAAGATGCCCCATTTCCAGGAATTGTATTCTGGGGGAGAAAACAGCCACCATTCAAGAAAGCTTCAAAGAAACGTGTAGTATTACAGAATCAGATTTCATTACAGAAAGAAGGTGAAAAGAATATTGATAGAAAAGATTGAGATTAATGATGATTTTGGTGAGGATGAAGCCCCTTAAAATACCCTTTCATTGAAGTTGGGCGGGCTTCGGTAAATTTAAAATGATTGAAATCATATGGAATATATTCTCCAACCACAGAGGAATTAAATTTGGAATCAATTACTAAAAGATACTTCTAAAATCTCTAAATAATTAGAAGTGAAACAACACATTTATAAATAACTACAAAGGAAATTAGAAAAGATTATTTTACCCAAATGAAAATAGAAACACATGTTATCAAAATTTGTGTGATGAAGATAAGTAGGTGTCAGAAAAAAATTTGTATATTTAAATGCTTAAAATAAAGGAAGATTCTTGTATCAACAATCTAAGATTCCAATATAGGAAGCCAGGAAAAGAAAAGCAAATTAAATCAAGATAAGTAGAAGGTAGATAATAACAAAGGTCACAAATCAATGGAAAAAATAGGTAAAGAGAAAAAAGTAACAAAAAAGAAAAAGAAAATATGGATAAAGTGAGCTTCATCAGAGTCAAACATTTGTTTCTTCAACAAAAATCATTAAGAAACTGATAGAAAGTTGTTTTGTTGAATTTTTTTCAGCACATGTATTTTTTTATAGTTTTGTATTCAGATATATAAAGAACTTTGAAAGCTCAAAAACAAGAAGACAAAAAATATATGATAAACAATGAGTCAAAGATTAAGAATATATTTTATAAAATAAGCTATATGGATGATCAATGATTCTCAGCATATTTAGTAAATTAAAACCACAATGCAATACCACCGGCACACCCACCAAAATAACATTAAAAATATAAACAATGTCAAGGTTTGGCAGGGATGAGGAATTACTGGAGCTCATACATTGCTGGAGAGATCGTAAAATTGTACACTTTGGAGAGCTGTTTGTAGCTTATAAAGTTAAACCTACATTTACCATACGACCAAGAAATTACACTCCTAGTTATTTACCCAAGAGAAATAGAAACATATATCCACAAAAGACTTGCACAATGTTCATAGACATGTAAAAAAACCCCACACATGTCAATCAACAAATTGATGGATAAACAAACTACGGTATACTCATAGTATGAAATATTACTTAGCTGTGAAGAGATAGTCACTAGTGTATGCAACAGTATGGAAGAATCACAAAACCATTCTGAAAGTAGCTAGATGCATAAGAATACCTACTGTAAGTTTCACTGTATGAATTATAAAACAGACAAGACTAATTTGTAACAGCTGAAATCAGATTAGTGATTGCGTGGAGAGGGAAATAGGAGTCATTTGGATTGAAAACAGGTAAGGGAATTTGGAGGCTGGCAGAAATTCCTATATTGATTGAGACAGTGGTTACGCAGTAGACATAGTTGTATAACTCATCAATCATTCATATCAACTATACCTCAATCAAGTTAAAAATGAATTGCTTGTTATCTGTTATTTTATTGTATATCAAGGAAATCAGCAAAAGATTGTTTTTGCTTTAAGGAAACTATAACATCATTTTTTTGTTTTGTTTTGTGCCTTTTTAAATTCTTGTTTTGGGGTAATTTGAGATGATGACTAGCTTTGTTTAATATCTTATGGCGTTTTCACAACCAATTCAACATAATTATTAAGAACATTTCTAATAACTTGATAAAGCAGATTAGCTTTTAATGAAAATATGTCCTTTGGTTCTAAAATATGTCTAAAGGAAATTTTACGTGTCTGGATATTTTTTTTTTCTTATTCTCCTTTGGTGGCTAATGAGTCTTAATTAAATTTAATTACAAAGTTTATCATAATGACAAAAATGTATACTCATCTGTTCTTCATCTTCATGCCCCCCGTCTCCACCTTGAGGAAAAAATAAAATTGGTTTTTGTTTTAAGCAGTAAGTAGTAGAGGCACATAGGATGATTGAATAAAGCATTGTGTTCTGTGTACGTTTCTTAGTACATAGTATATTTAAAGTAAGTTAAATTAAAGAGCTTTTATTGTTCTTGGCCCAATGCCAATGTATAACTGAATAATTATTTTTCTTCACAAATCATCTTTATTTTTTAAGAATTATTGCTATTCCAATAGCTGGCTTTTAATTTCCATTCTTAGACTTTCTGTTGGTTGCACAAGATTGTCTTCCTTTTACAGCCTTCTCTCTCTTCTCATCACCAACCAGTCCTACAAGGGTGGGGGGTGTGGTATTGGAACAAAACTATAGGGTCTTCCGGATCCACTCAGTGGTAAGAAGCCATGTTTCTTTTGCTTGTATCTCACAAACTATTTTCCTCATCTTATTCACTGAAGCTAATCTGTCCTTAAATGAATGAGATCATGTTTATGTTGAGAAAAGCCCTGCCTGCCCTGAGTGATTTTTTGTTCTCTCCTTTTAAACCATTTCCTTTAGTCTCTAAATGTATCTCACTCGGCCAATTTTTTCCTTAGTATCTTGGAAAAAACACCAAATAAGATGAGATTTATTTTTGTCTTTACTTTTAAGTTGTAAATCTCTTAGGATTAATGAGAATATATTCTGCATATTGTATCGTGTCTAATACAGTGTCATGTGCGGTAAATAGTAAAGACATTAAGAAAACTGAATGTCATGAATTTATTCAGTTCAAGAACAATTGTTCTATCTGAATGAAATGAATTTCAGTTTATGGAGATAGAGAGGTCTGATAAAAACGATACTCTCAGTCGGAAGAACTAACAAAATTATCCATTATTAACTACAGAGCTGAAATGGTTTCAGTGGACCTGATTTCGGCATAACTGTAAAATCTGGAAGCATTTTCTTAAAAAGAAAAAAAAAAAAAAGGAAATGGGAGAACCTAACAACAAAACAAGTGACTTTATTCTCTTACATTTGCTCCACACACACACACAAAAGTATTTGAAGAGTTACTTTTATTTTCTTCCACTTCATATTCATAGTAATATAAAAATCTCCTTTTTGGATAAAAGCCCATTTTGTAGGCTCAGTAGAAAAATCTGGACCAACTGACTTCAATAGCTCTGGTCATTGGGGTACTAATTATAACAAGTTAAAAATAGGCATATATATATATATATATATATATATATATATATATATATATATTTTTTTTTTTTTTTTTTTTTTTTTTTTTCCTGCTGGATGCTACAGATGGATTGTGCCTCTGGCAGCTCATAGCTCTCTTTTAAGAAAGCAATGTTCAATTGCATTTATAGCGATCAGAATAGACCTTCTCTGGCAGAATGGATGATCTGAATTTATGTTTGAATCACACAATGGCCACGGCGCCGTGTGCGTCCCAGTTAATTGTTCTTGGTCCATGTCCGGATAAGGTGACTGAAAGAAGAGCCTATCCACCAGGTAGGGGAGCAGGATGTCATTGGGAACATCTGCCTCTGGCTGACTTTCATAACCTCTCTGTGGAACACTGACATATTTCCAGGGATATCCGCAGGCCTCCTTTGCGTGCAACCAGCCAACCCACAAACTTCCATCTGTAAGAAACATGTAAGGAAACCATAGAGTCTAAGGTACAAGCATTACTGAATGAGACAAAAGGTAAGATGTTGTGGAGCCTAAAACCCTCCTTGTATCCTGAAGGCGGCACACAAATCATAAACATTGAGAGCACTGTGAAAAAAATTTCAACATGAGGTTCTTTCTTATTATATTTTTAATACAAGTAATACTTCTTGTTTTCACTACACTAACTAACATTGGGTGCTCACCATGTTCCAAACACTGTACTAAGCACTTTGCCTGTCTTCTTTTAAGTAATCCTGGCAAGAGTCCTGAATCAGCATTTCATGAAGAATGAAGTAATCATTTCTCTCTCCTGGTCTGTGCCTGACTTCATCCTCCTTGAGGAAAACTTCCAGTCAAAGGGAGGCACAAGATGAATATTTGTTCGCTCCTGGATCACATGCATGGTGGGAACTGCCACGGCCGAGCTCTCGTGTGGAATGTCAAACAGGGCCGTGCGTGCCTCTCATTCAGAGAAATGGAAAACTAATTTCTGGAGTCGAAAGAACTGGGTTTACTACCAAATCACGTGTGATGTAGGCCTCTTTCTTAACCTTTCCAAGCTTCTGTGTTCTCACCTATAAAAGGAGAGACTCTCCAAATCCCATAAACCTGAAGTTTAATGTGTTAGGAATTGAGGAATACAGGTTAAGGCCTTCTGTCCAAAACATCTCTTTTATTACTTAAAACGAGAATAAAAGAAATGTATATTTTTTGTTTTTAAATATTTTACATCTCAAAATTGTATATTGAAATGGCTATTCATAAGTTGGCTGGGCCCCGAATAATCTTGAGATGTTGGTTAATAGCTGTCCGTGAGCAGGTTCCTGGTGTTGCTTGTATTCATGAGGCATTAGAAGAATCAAGAAAAGGACAAGTGGTCCTGAAGGGGGAGAAGCCACGTAGACCTTCCGTCCAAGCAGGGATCCAAGCGTGCATGGTCTGAGCACACCCTCCTGGGTTACTTGACCCCGATTACACGGTAGCTGTTTTTTAGCTCTGGAAGTGGTAGATAACTGGGCACTCTGCAAAAGAATTCTTGTCTATAGACGTGCAAATTAATCCTACGGGTGGAAGAAGAACCCCTTCTGCCCAGGAAATAACAATTTTGCCCCCATCCCTGCACTCCTTTTCACTGTTTCTATCTCTAAAGCTCTCTGTCCTTGGATTCCCCTTTGAACGGGCGGTAACACCTCACCAGTTTCTTCATTAATGAGTGGTATAAAATCTTTAATATGTGATCATTTTTATAACTGTACGGGAGTTGTGACTTTACCCTTTAAAAAAAAATTATCTTTTAACACTCGAGCCTCAGTCTTGGCTTTCTTCTCTCCTTGGGCACGTTTATTGCGCACAGAAGAATAAGCAGGGCTTCCACACCGGGCACCCTGGGAAGGGCCACAAGAGCCCAGCAGACACAGTAAACCCAACATGTAACCTAGAGAAAATAGACTGGCAGGTTTGGAAATAGCGTCCCCTCACCCTGTAACCTTCCCATCCCCCCCCTTTTTTCTCTCTACTTTGCTTTATTTCTTTCTGCCTTGTGAAGTAAAATAAATGAGATGATTTTTTCATTATGATGAATGATACAAGCATAGGTAGATTGCCTCTCATTTATAATAACATTGATAAAGTATTTGAATTAAAAAGATTATTTTTCAATGCTACAAAGATGAAATACCTCTCCTTATCAAAAGGGGAGAAATGTGACATACCACTTTGTTCTGATCGAGATTTTTTACTCTAAAAATCTCAAAAAGAATGCCCAGAGACAGTGGAGTGATTCAGTGACCTGCCCTATGCAGACAGGAAGGAAGGAAGAGTCTGAAAGGAGCTATGGTACCCGACTGCCAGTAATGGGCTCAGTCACCACTGCTGGGCTGACAGGTGAATTAAATGGAAAGATATGCCTGCCAGGTTCTTTGGAAGACTTTCTTCTTCTCACCCTATTATATGCTCTGAACTTTATGTTGTGTCATTGTGATGAAATGAGGGATCACAGAGTAAAAAACTAGCTTTTAGCTCAACAATCGAAACCATTCCCTACCCCATTGTAATACGCCATGTATTTTCTAACTATAAAGAGAGATAAAAACCACCACAGAATGGACACATTCAGTCATTTCTATTAAAGCTGGATATGACCCATTACTTGGACCGTGGCCTTTATTTTTCTTCATCTTCAGACTAATTTTATGAGAATTGTAAAGTCGCTATTTTGTCATTACACTTAGAAAGTCAGAAAAATTAAAGCTGTATCTATATAACCAAAGTGAAGAGAGAAGAGTTGATATGATTATGTGGGGTTTTTTACCCTGTTATTCATTTCTTCTTACTTTAAAATTGATCAAATACAGTAAGTATTTATTAAAGGTTATATATCCCCTGGCATGGAGTACATAGCAGTGAATAAAAAAGACAGCCTGGATCTTAAATTTTAATTGAAAATTTAATGTTAAATTTAAATACAATTTATGAGTTAAAAATAAATTTAATATAAAGGAACAAAATTCTTACATATACATATACACACACACATACACACAGAAATAAAATTCTGACAGTGGTCAGTCAGTGCTATGTAGACAATTAAAATAAGTCACTGTTATAAAGAATGACTGGGTAGCTATCTTCTATTACACCAAGAGGGAAAGACCTTTCTCAGGAAGATTTTTTATTTAAGCTGTTGATGGAAGTGGCAAAATGATACTGTCATGCAAAGATGTTGAGCTTGTATGAAAATAAAGGAGAATCATATTGTGCTATGATCTAGCAATTCCATTTCTGAGTATATACGCAAACAAATTGAAATAAGGATCTCAAAGCGATATTTGAATACTCATGTTTACCTAATGGCTAAAAGATAGAATAGATAAAAGGTAGAGTAACCTAAACGTTTGTATACAGATGAATGAGTAAACAAAATGTGTTATATACATATAATGTAATATTATTCTGATGGATGCTACAACATGGATGAATCTAGAAGATAGTATGCCAAGTAAAAAAAAGCCAGTCACAGAAAGATACTGAGTCCACTTATATGAGACACCTAGAGAAGTAAAATCCATGGAGACAGAACGTAATTGCCAGGGACTGCAAGAAGGGAAAATAGGCAGTTGTTCAAAGGGCATAGACCTTCAGTTTTGAAAAGTGAAAAGAATTATGGAGATTGGTCACTCAAAAATGTGAATGTACTTAACACTATTGAACTGTACATTTAAAATTGCTTAAAATGGTAATTTTTTTTGTGTATTTTACCTCAATTAGAAATTTTAAAAAGGTTGTATAAGAGAAAAAAATAATACCTATTTTTAACAGAGGACCACATATTTAATATTTTTTCTGTTTTTAGTGCAGAGACAGTAGCTACCACAAGAATCATGAGCAATGGGAAGGTAGACGTTCCTGGGAAACTACCTCATGGTGAGATGGGGAGAGAGAGACAGTCTTTAGAGTCCATGTGTCAGTTCTCTTTTCTAAGAATGCCAGCACCTGGAGAGCAGAGCATTGGTCTATTTTAGTCACTGTTGTAGCCCCAGCACCTAGCACACAGCTTGGCAATATCATAGATATTCAATACATATTTGTTTACTTAATTTGTTAATGAAGAGAAGGTATTAGGATAGGTTAAATTGATAATTCATTCATCAATTATTTTTTCCATTGTGAGCAATATAGCACAGGGTTATATAAAAAATACACAGAGACCAAAGGGAGAGAGACCTCTTTTTTCTTTGATTTCTTAACCTTTCTACAAGGAGGGAGGAAAAAGTGATTATTTGAGGATTGGATGGAAGATGTTACAAGTTAGATCAAAGCACCAGAGTTTTTCAAAAAAGTAGCAAACCGAAGCGCTAATCACATAGATGGAGATGATGTCTAAAGGAAAGAAATGAAGAACAAATTTGGCTTTTTTCAGCTGAGCAGATTCAGACTTGAAGAGGAGGACTTTTTATCTAAGAGCTCACAGTTGAGCCCATGCACCACTGTCAGAGCTGGTAGGAAGGGTGTAAGAGTTGGAATCCTAGAGTCTCAGCACCAATGCGAAGAGGGTGGTGGTGGGGAGAATGGCGGGGCATTAAGTTTGAGAATTTTTTGAAAATTGGAATATTCTGGTAGTAGCGGATATCTGGTTATAGATATCTGATTCATTGAAATACTAAAAAAGGGTCCATTTTGTCCATACATTTTACATTTCCCTAATCTTGATTCAAGTTTTTATATCTTGTCAATATAATAGTGGTTCTTAAAGTTTGAAAAGAAAGACAACTAGGAAACATGAACAAAATTCGTATCTCAAGTCCCTTCCTCAGACTTATCCTTAATCTTTTTTTTTCTCTCAGTTTGTAGTCCATCAGGCTTTATTTTTTTATTGTTGTTTTTAATTCTGGTTTTTTATTTTTGTTTAGTTTAATGGTGACACAGTTGACACAAAACACCATGTAAGTTTAAGGTGTACAACGTAATGGTTTGCATTACATATATTGTGACTGCTTACCACAATAAGTTTAGTGAGCATCCATCACTTTACATAGGTACCAAAGAAAAGTCTTTTCCCTGTAATGAGAACTCTTAGGATTTACTCTTTTAACAACTTCCCACTATACCATACAGCAGTGTTAACTATCGCCATCACGTTGTACATCTCTCGTACTTATTTATCTTTAACTGGAAGCTTGTAACTTTTGCCCACCTTCCTCCAATTCCCA
Source organism: Ursus arctos (assembly GCF_023065955.2). Classification (NCBI taxonomy): domain Eukaryota; kingdom Metazoa; phylum Chordata; class Mammalia; order Carnivora; family Ursidae; genus Ursus; species Ursus arctos. The sequence continues at coordinate 40,880,842 of NW_026622786.1, read as the reverse complement.
CTTTCTCCATCCCTTGCTTCTGGGAACCACAAATCTGATCTCTTTTTCTGTGAGTTTTCCCTTAAGATTATTTTTTCTAGTATTTAAGATTATATATGGGTATAAGTGAAATCATACAGTATTTGTCTTTCTCTGCCTGACTTATTTCCACTTAGTATAATGTGCTCAAGATCCTTCCATGTTGTCTCAGATGGCAGGATTTCTTTCTTTCTTCTGGATGAATAATACTGTTATACCATAAAAATATATGAGATATATATATATATTCTGTTATATATATATTCATTATATATATACATTTCTCCACAAAGCTGTGGAGAAAAGGTAAGGAATCCCTGTATAAGAAGCCTCAAGGAAGGACCCGGCGACTCACGGTTTTGAAGGGCCTGGAAACCTGTCCAGAGAGAAGGCAAACAGCACCAGACGGATGCACGCCCTGCAACGGGCAGTATCGGTGACATCCACGGTTTTGAATGGGCTAAGCCAGGGACCTTCAACTGCGTGGCATAATTAATTGAAGAAAAAATGCCAGAGGAGATCCAAAGGGAATCTTCTATAGCTACTGTTGGTTGGCATTAGGCTCTTACTGTAGGCCAGTGGTTTTCAAGCAGGGACAGTTTTGCCCCCCATCTGCAGGTTGGTGGCTGATGGTATCTGGAGACATTTAGTTGTCACAACTCAGGGCACTTCTAGCACCTGGAAGGTAGAGCCTGCCAGACAACCTAAGTGCAGAGAGCAGCTCTTAGGACAACCATCCGGCCAAAGTGCCAGTGGTGCTGAGGTCAAGAAACCCTGCTGTTAGCAATGGTTGCTTATTGGAGGTTTTAAGAATAAGAGGGCATATGGAAAGTATTATTTTAGTCAAGGTTCCTTGATTGCCCATAACAAAACCACCTTAAGCAAAAAAGTTTTATTACAGAGGAATGTTTCGTGGACCTCAAGAGCAGGAATTCAGACAAGCCTTAAGAAGAAACTGAAACCACAAAAATAGAAAGCTATCAGAGAAGTTTTCTCGAGGTTTCTCTCTGTCAGGCCGTCTTCATTTCTGTCACTCTCTATAGACTGTCTTTTATGAAAGCCGCTCCATTGCAGATGTCAGACCGGAACTGCCTCGCTCCTCTCAGGGCTACTGTTACCCTATCGTCCACACTGATAATTGTTATTTACTCCTATTGCCGGGGCTGCTGTTGCTGCCACTCCTGCTACCATACTCTGAACTTAGTGTTACTAAGAATCAAGATTTTCAAAGCCTTCTCTGAGTCTAGACCACTGCAGGTCCAGCTCTGAAGGCCCTTTCTCTTATTATGCCGACAGGAGTTGAGAGTTCTTATTTTCCCTTTCTAGCAGGGAAGGGAACCCAGAAAGATTGCAAAAACAATCTTTATATGCAAAGTTCCCAATCTAAAACCTTCTGTGTACATCATGCTTGCACACGTGTGTGAATTTGTTCAATGCTTTTGGCTCTTAGCTGTTAGAGGACTACGATATAACTGAAGGAATATCACCTTTTCTTAACCTAACATGATCAGCTTGTCTTGGCTAACTATGTACTAGTAGGGAGAGTTAAATTAAATTGCTTTAAGATTTTTATGAAAGTTTATAACATCCTTGCTCTCGATTTCTGAATTTATCTCAGTATGGATGCGTAAAACATCCCCAAAACAGGCATCTGTCTGTGGCGTACGCTTTGAGTAGCGCTGATCCAGCTAGCCCAGAACTTTTGGAAGTGCAACTAATGGAACATAGGTATCAATATTGTCTTTGGGAAAAAAAGTACTTTATAGTTTAAAATATATTATGGGTTGAATTGTGCCCACTGCCCCACACATATATATTGAAGTCCTAATCCCCAGCACCTGAGAATGTGACCTTATTTGAAAATAGTGTGTTCGAAGACATAATCAAGTTAAAATGAGGTCATTAGAGTGGGCTGTAATCCAAAATGCCTGGTGTCCTTATAAGAAGGGGACTTTTAGACAAAGAGAGGAGAATGCCAAAACACAGAGGAGATGATGTAAGCGTGGAGGCAGAGATTGGAGTTCTGAGCCTACCAGAAGCTAGAAGAGGCAAAGGATCCTCTCCTGGAGGCTTTGGAGGCAGCATGGCCCTACCAACACCTTGATTTTGGACTTTGAATCTCCAGGGCTGTGAGAGAACACATTTCTGTTGTTTTAAGCACCCAATCTATGGTACTTTGTCACAGCGGCCCTAAGACAGCAACATGGGATGCTTGGAAAATCTGGCATGTTATTACACCCTGATCTCAGCAATGCCTCATCCACTTTTAAATGAACAATCTGGGGGTACAGAGAGGCTATAGGCGGCCCAACCTCTCATAGTTAGAACCATATCTAGGACTGGATACGAGGTTTTTTACTACAGCATTGCAATTGCAAGGATTTAGAGAAGAACGAACAGACAACAACAGTAACAGAGCCTCATTTACCCTAGAATGAATTATTAAAGTTGTACTATATCCTTCATAAAACTATATCTCATGTATGATTGGGATAAAAAACTTAGATACACACCCATAGATTAAAGTTTTTTAATTCTCGTTATTTTCAAACACCTGTAAGATACTTAAACAATATAATATACAATAAAAGGAACATACGGAATGAATACCAGGTATTCTAGTTTATGTATTACTATATGATTAAAATATACAACTGTGGAAATACTGAAAATATAAAGTAGTCATTTATTCGATACCACTATATAGTGTTTCCAACACTTAATGCTTTGAATCATTTTACATGTTTGAAGAATCTGGATAAGTAAATATTAAATAATTATGAAAAACCCATAGTGCTATGCATTATTTTAAGATTTAAAAATAACATCTAGCACAAAACAAGAGCAATTATTTTATTGCTTCCCTAAATATGGAACAACTTAAGATAATATTAATAATCAGAAAATTAATAGTAATTCAGTCTATTAAGCTAGATGATTGGTAAGTACATACATAAAATTAAAATCTGAAAGTACTCGTGTTATTTTACAAAATGACATTATTTAAAACAATGTCATTATAGTCAAGGGAAAACAACACTGTGAAATGTTATGCTCTATTGATTTTATTTTAAGTGACCACTGTTTCTTATGATCAAAGAATTTATGTTAATACTGAGCCTCACATTTTCTTCTTCGGATTTTATTCTTAAACCAAAAGGTTTCCATCCTCCCTTTTAAAAAGTGATCCTCCTTGGGGGAAATGTCTACAGCTCGTGTTGGCAATCCAACATAGAAAAAACTGCAGAGAGGACAACACTTGCACTGAGGACCACAAAACAATACAAATTAAAATCAAAATAAAGTGAACCTGAGTCCTTTCTCAAAATGAGCCCAACTCAGGTTTGAAGTCAGCCAAACAACTTGGAGCTACTCAGATACTCATAGTTTATTGTGAGGAATTGTGCCTTTTTAACAGATGTCTCATGTTCTCCATTATAAGAGTCTAAGGGCTCATGATGACTTCTAACACTTTTCTCAAGCTGCCTAAAAATGGAGTGAGTGTTTTGTTTAATTTCTGACCAATGAAAAATGATTATTGACCTACAGTTTCACTCTCTCTTTTCTGTAGTATTTAGCCTCAACTTTTGGGATACAAATTGGAATGCTTGCAATATAGAATTATTAGGAGGCAAATAGTATACAATAAGCACTTGATATGTATTTATTGCATGAACAACTTGCTGAATGAACAATTTGTTGAATGGGATATTGATCTCACGTCATAGGTAAGGCATCCAAGACCTAGAAAATTTTATGTAAAATGTTCAAAGTCCCTTGGGTCTCCCTACTTCTACCCCAGCATTCTTCCCACTATGCAATATTTCTTGGGGATAAATTAGACTCAGTGGACAGTCTTAGGTCAGAGTTTCCAGAGACCATTTGTCCAGTGTTGTGGAATGATAGGTTTATATCAGTTCCAAAATAGAAAAAAGAAAAGCAACTCTTAATATCAATATCTCTTTATTCTTTAGTAATAGAATCCCAGTTTTAACTTGGGTGTATTACTTCCATCAAGAAGATTGTATTTCTTAATCTCCCTTGCAGCTGGATGTGGCCATCTGACTAAATTCTAGCTAACGATGGGACAGTGAAAATATTATTTGAGATATCCAAGAGGTCACCTTTAATGAGAGAGCCTGCACTCTTCTCTTACTCTTTCTATGGTGTGAAATACAAATGTGGTGTTAGCTTTCAACTGCCATTTTAGCAGTTTCAAGATGCTTTAATGGGAGAACAGTACTGTGAGAGAAGTCTGGGTAAGTGATGACTATAGGTTCTCCACACCAAACCTGTGCTGTCTACCTCCAGACATTTTTTTACCCAACAAAAATGCATTCCTGTCATATTAAACCACTGCTGTGTGCATGTGTGTGTCAGAGGGAATGGTGTCTTTTATATGTAGCTGATTGTAATAATAACTCAATCGGCAATGTGTTTCTCCTAAAATTTTATGTATTCAATTCAAAGGCTCAGTCTCTCTTATGGGAGTATATCTTCCTTATGCTTTTTACATCTTAGAAGTTAAAATGCCTTTTGCATTTTATAAAATAATTTTAAATAATAGGTATTAGGTTTTATGACTATGGTGTTTTGAAAAATAAAAAGTTGTCAAGTCAATGAAATTCTGAAAATTTCAATTCTTACATTTTATTGAAATGAAAAAGTCTGGAGACAACTAATTTAGGTTAGTCTGCATTTGTCAACCTCCAAAGAGCAAAGAGAAATTTGGAACGTGCATTGAATTCACTGAGAGTATAAAAAGAGGGGCGCCTGGGTGGCTCAGTCGTTGGGTGTCTGCCTTCGGCTCAGGGCGTGATCCCAGCGTTCTGGGATCGAGCCCCGCATCGGGCTCCTCTGCTGGGAGCCTGCTTCTTCCTCTCCCACTCCCCCTGCTTGTGTTCCCTCTCTCGCTGGCTGTCTCTCTGTCAAATAAATAAATAAAATCTTAAAAAAAAAAAGAGAGAGTATAAAAAGAAAAAAATCACCTGAAACAACGGCTTCATGTTTATGTGTTTTTGCATATCTTTGCTATTAATATGATCTCCCCAATAATGCAGGAAAAAGTGTATTTTATTTTATGCAAGCCCTAAATGCCTGACCTTTTATTGTTATTGATTTTGATGATATTGATTAGGTTTAAAAGTCATACCATGAATTACAAGTCAATGGCTAATTAAGTAGTGGCAATTTAGAATGTTATAGTAAATAAAGCAAATAGAGTGACAGTGATCTAAAAAGAAATAAAAGTCTTCAAAAACAAGCAGTTCAGTTTGCTTTTGGAGTCAATTTAGCTGCCTAGGTAAAATTGTAAGCTCTGACAAGATTTGAACCAAATAGTAGCGAGTTTTATTCCCCGTTGATGAATGTAACATTCTGAAACCTCTTTTCTTTCCTCTTTACTGGCCATTAACTGCCTTCATATATATTTATTTTATTTACAAAAGGAAGAACGCATATTATGAAAATGCAAGTGAAAAAAATCAATTTCCGTGGTCAAATTGCTTTAACCTCATTTATTATAAAATTTTGGCTTCCAGAGAAACACTCATAATTGCAAATTTAAAGCAACATGATGTTAAACAGGCCTGTGCATTGATCTACTTGGACAATGTATCTTTTAATGAAATTTGTGTTTAGATTCCATTCTAAGAAAAATGTGGAAACTGGCTAAAATGAATTCAGAATCTTGAGATTTTGACCTCTTTTAGATAGGACCTTTTAATAGCAACTTATTTTTCCCTTTATCTTAATGTAAAAACCATAAAAGTGTTCCATAAACATTGGCATAGTTTGTGTAAATATATGATACAACTTTTTTTTAATCCTCAGGACTTGTGGGTACTTTAATCGACAATTATGACAATATTAGACACATACAGGGTGATACTCATTTGCTTAAAATACTTCATTTATCTTCTTACATTGATTCATTATATACTTGAAATGCTTACCCAACTTAACTTCCTATTGGATTATTCCCATTAAAGGGAAACTGGTTCTGTTAATATGTGCATCACGCAATTCATGCCAATACAAGAGTCTTGAAATTGAACACTATGCCTTGGGGTTCTTATAACTCAAAACTTAAGTAGATCTATAATTATGATATTTTGTGAACTTTCTACTGTTTCCACACTCCATGATATTTAATTTTATTCTTTTTAACCTGGTACATTTGCTTATTTAGCTACTGACATTTAATATAAAGGATATGTCTTCTCATGTGGCTATAAAGGTCTTTTATATATTTAATGCAAAGCTGGCTAAGCTTTAGCAATATGTATTTTAGTATCTTTATGTTACACCTGGAAAATCTCTTCTTATAGCTGTAATTACGTACATGTCTCTGGTAACTCTTATTTTAGAAAGAGTACCATGCTATACTTAGTAGATACCATAATGACTTCAATATAATTTTTCTATTATTCTTATGATGAGTTCAACTCACTTTTCAGACACCTGCTTAGTGTTTTTCAATCTTCGAATGACCATTGTTCTTTTCCGGGGCCAAGGGTGCAGAGTATTTCTAAACGACTACAATTTCCATTATACCGAAAGAATATCCTCTCAGGGGATTATAAAAGCTGTAATTTCATCTCAAGCTTCCTATGACTAAACTGCTTGAGTTCGCTCCTACAATTTATGACATTACATGCACCCTCGAAGGAATTGTAGACTTATAATATCCCTTGAGATATAGTATTATTCTTTATGTTATCCGTGTTTATGTCTAAAAAAAGGTTCTGCAACTGGCACTTGATGGAAGAGCAGATTTGTAGTTATCTCCTCAAAGATTTTTAGCAATTTAAAAGACAACTATCTTAACAAAAATGTCTTTTTACAGCGGTGCACTCAGACCAAAGTCTACAAAATTTGCAAAGTTCTAACTTCCAGTTGATATCTCAGAATTCGTAACTCTGTCCTTGAGATTAATACGTCTTAATTGAACATAATCACTAGGTCATCATTTTAATAAAAGTATACTATTTGCAATGGAATATGTTCCTTTTACAAATTAGGCTGATAAATATGTCTGTGTATGTATATATATATATATATAGAGAGAGAGAGAGAGAGAGAGAGAGAATATATTTAGATGTTTGCTTTGCTGAATATGCTGCCTCAGTTTCCTCCTTTTCAAGTTTTTATTTAAATTCTAGTTAGTGAACAAATTCTGGTTAAATTCTAGTTAGTTAGTTAGTGTAATATTGGTTTCAGGAGTGGAATTTAGTGATTCATCACTTACACATTCGTTCTCCTCCTTATAAATGCTAAATCCATGTGAGAGCGATCTTAGTTACTTTTACTATTATTTTCACAGAACAGACAGGTAGTCATTTCAGACTTTTAAACTAGAGTAACATAATCCAGGGCTTTTAAATCTCGACATGATTGCTAGTTTGAACCAGCTAATTCTCTGTCGCAGGGGGCTGTCCTGCACCTGTGGGTGTTCGGCAACATTGCTGGCCTCCGCCTGTTGGATTACAGGGCTATGCCTCAATCGTCACCACCAGATCTGTCTCCAGATAGTGCCAAGTATGCCCTGGGGTGCAAAACTGCCCCTGCTTCAGAACTACTTTAATACGGGGCACCTGGGTGGCTCAGTCGGTTAAGCGTCTGCCTTCTGCTCGGGTTATGGGTTATGACCCAGGGTCCTGGGATTGAGCCCCACATCAGGCTCCCTGTTCAGCAGGGAGCCTGCTTTTCTCCCTCCCTCTGCCGCTCCCCATGACAAAAAAAAAAAAAAAAGAGAGAGAGAGAGAGAGCTACTATAATATAGTTGGACTCTTGACCAATGCACATGTTCAGGGCACTGGCCCTCAGGGAACCAAAAATCTGTATACAACTTTTGACTCTTCAAAAACTTAACTGCTAATAACCTACTGTTATCTGGAAGCCTTACTGATAACATAAATAGCTGATTAACAGGTATTTTGTATGTTATATGTATGATACACCACGTTCTTATAATAAAGTAAGCTAGAGAAAAGAAAATGTTATTAAGAAAATCATAAGGAGGGGTGCCTGGGTGGCTCAGTTGGTTAAGCGGCTGACTCTTGATTTCGGCTCAGGTCGTGATCTCAGGGTCCTGGGATCCAGCCCCACGCTGGGCTCTGTGCTCAATGTGGTGTCTGCTTGAGACTCTCTCTCTCCCTCCTCTCCTCCCTCCACCTCTTTCTCTAAAATAAATAAATAAATCTTTCTTAAAAAAAAGAAAAGAAAATCATAAGGAACAGAAAATACATTTGCAATACTGTACTGTCTGACAAACATGGTTGAATCCTTCCTTTCTTCTTCATTTTTTTCCCAAAAGAAAGATTTTTTCGAACCCCAAGTGACTACTAAGTCACTGTTTCCAACATTACATTCATGGTCAAAATGCTTTCAATTCTGTGGTGCTACTTAAAGTTACAGAGAAAAGCAAAGCGCAGAAGTAAGACAACAGTCTGCCCTTCTGATACATGCATTTTGTATTAATATTCTAGAATTAGATGTTTTACTGGCAAATGCTCCACATGTCCACAGGCTAAATTGTACTCACTTACTTACCTCTCTTTAACTTAACCTTCAGTGAAAGTTTGTACCATGAAGTGCTCATGTATTTTCTTCACCCATTTAACAAAAATGGTATATACACTTCAGATGGGAAGCATAATGAAAGCTTACACTTTTCCACAAACATCTTCCAAAATCTTTGACTCTAGTAATAATATCTTGATTGTTTCTGAAATCATTTTCTGGCTCTATAATACCTCCCTGCCACTGCTCTGTAGATTTTTGAAAATGGTATACTTGATCTGAACACTTTCAAAACAACTGAACGTAAGTTTCGATTCAAAGCTGCAGAGCAACTATTTCTGTGTCCATATGCACTTGTCATTTCACATCAAAGCAGAAATCTGTGAATATATTCTATTTTGTTTCCATTATTGTCACATATAATGATTGCCCCAAAGCTTTCCTCAGAGCCATTTTTTTCTTTTCTTTTTTTTTTTACTATCTCTGGTTTCCTTACTAAGATAACATATTGGAGACCCTGCAATGTTTGTAATAATTTTTTTAACTTGACTTACACATGAAGCCTAAGAGTTTAAAAATCTGTTTAAAAATTTCCTCTTGAGCCATCATCTCCTATGCCATTTTCTTCGTCCTGTTGACCCTGCTCAGTATGTCCTCTGTCTGTCTCTATTCTTTTGGTATACAGCCTTCTGTCTCACCTCTCATGCCTCCTTTTCAAGCCCAAACTCCACATCCAGTCTTCCCAATCATGTTTCCTTAGCAGCAGAGGCTTACTAACTTTAATAAGATACGCATTTGTGAAACCCTACTAACTACTGTTTTTCCCATGGCTGCTCTACTTGTGAACATTATGAAACCGCATGTGAATTTCTAAATATCTGAGACTGTATTATTCATCTTTTCATCAAGAGTACCTAAAATGATGTCATGGGTTATATGCATTCAACAAAGTACTGGTGAGGGGTGCCTGGGTGGCTCAACTGTTAAGCATCTACCTTCGGCTCAGGTCATGATCCCAGCATTCCGGGATCAAGCCCCGCATTGGGCTCCCTGCTCAGTGGGAAGCCTGCTTCTCCCTCTCCCACTCCCCCTGCTTGTTTGTGTTCCCTCTCTCGCTGGCTCTCTCTCTGTCAAATAAATAAATAAATAAAATCTTAAAAAAAACAAAGTACGAGTGAATAAAACTAGACCAATTCATTCTCCTGCACAGTTACAACATCAACCCCAACTTCATTTCTTACTGCTCATCAATTCCTTTATTAGTCTGTAGTTGAGTCCTTAGCATACTCCAAAGAACGATGGAGCTAAACTGCTTCTATTCTCTTCAAGCACTCCGCCTTTGCCCTGCCCTTCCATTTTTGACATATAATCATGCTTTGACTTTTTTTCCCCTTAGTTAAGAATAGTCAACAGTCTGTTCAGTTCACATATGATTGAGTTTTTACTACAGGGGAGGTCTGTGTGAGATATTGGAGCTACAGAAAGAATGTTACAGTTTTTACCATGAGGTATTTATAAGTAATTTATGGATAAATTATAATACAATGCAGTAAGTTCATCAATACATTTTTAAAACTATATAAACATACAGAGATACAGTGATTACTTATATCTGGGTGGGGATGAGGAGTGAGGCATTGTGAAAAGCCCCTCAACTTGGGTTTTAAAATATAAATGGGAGGGGCGCCTGGGTGGCTCAGTCATTAAGTGTCTGCCTTCGGCTCAGGGAGTGATCCCAGAGTCCTGGGATGGAGGCCCACATCAGGGTCCTCCACTGGAAGCCTGCTTCTTCCTCTCCCACTCCCCCTGCCTGTGTTCCCTCTCTCACTGGCTGTCTCTCTCTCTCTCTGTCAAATAAATAAATAAAGTCTTTAAAAAATAAAAATAAAAAAATTAAAATATCAATGGGAGTTCTCTATTTGGTTGGAGTGGAGGAGAATTACCCTCTAGATAAAACTATTGTGTTTCTTTGTTCTGAACCTCATATTTACTCATCTTTGTGCACTTTATTCACCTTTGATTGAGATCTTACATCATCTCAACTTTGCCTGGACTTTATATCCCTCCTTCTTACATCATAACACATCATTGTGCATGGGATTTAGTCATTCGTTCATTCATTCAACAAATATTTATTGAGGTACCTAGGGTACCTGGTTCTGTGCTAATGCCTGTATAAGACAGACGTAGTCCTTGCCCTGATAGATCTTACCACCTGGTAGTGAGAATGGTAAATTGAGAGAAAAGAAAATGTGTGACCTTTATAAGAGAAATACACAGCATTTTGAACACATAAAGGTGAAAGGCAAGGCTTAGTTCATGAGTCAGAAAAATTACTACTATCAAAGAGAAGATGGAGATATTAAGATCTAAAGAATATGAAAGATTAGCAAGGTCCCATAAGCCATGTTAATGTCTTCGGACTTAACTGTTATGTAAAATTGATTAGATGAATGGCCTTATTTGAACATTTAAAGATTATTATGGCTATGCCTTAGGCAACTGATTGGGAAGTAGCAAGAATGGATGCAGGGAGACCAGTCAAGAAAGTTTTTAAGCTGATCAGACAAGAAATGATGATGTCTGACAATGGGACAATCAGAGTTTTTGCAACTTTGCACACCAGCATGTGTGAATTTTTCACAATCTTTTAGCACTTTTCCTTTATTCTGCTACTCTCTCAAACTAGAATACCTATTCCCCCTTTTCTCAACAAATTTCTTTTAAAAACTACTTTCTATTCATTTACTCCCTCCTGTTCCACATTATCTACTGTTTAGTAACCTTCTATAGCCTTGTTTGTGTGTGTGTGTTGTTTGTTGGTTGGTTTTTTTTACTAAAAATGACTTCATTATAACGTAGTCAAGTGCCACAAGGAGGAGTATGTATGGATTGCTCGAGAAGGACATCACAATATGTAACTGTTTTTGCTCCTTTATCATACTTTCTTTCATCTCCAATTCAAATATTCAATTCATGCTAAATAGTCTTTTTTCCCCACAACTCCACTGAAGCAATTGTTGTCAAGGTCAGCTGATAGCCTTCATGTTGCAACTAACTGGGTTTTCTCCCTAAGCTCCCTCTGACTCTTTTATTCTTCTCCTCTATAGCACCTTTAAATATTTGGTTTTATGTAAGGTTTTGGTCATGGAGCACCTTATCTTCTCTATTTTTAGTATTAACTTTGTCAGTCTTAGCTGCTCCCCTGGCAATGAATGCATTTATAAACTGATACCTATCAAACTTACATATCACCAGTCTCAGTTGCTCCCTGGAGCCCCAGCCTTCAATCTCTAGCTACTAACTTGATATCACCTTTTAGTTTTCTGAAATAAATCTCAAAATTATGCAACCCCCAGAATAATCCCCAAGTATCCCTCAAGTCTGTCCGATCACCAGTATCTCCTTTCTTGGTAACCGCTATCCACCCAGTTTGTTTAAGTAAAATCCTTGATTCTTCCCTCTCCATCATCCCTCAAATGCAACCTCACAAATGTTTCTCCAAATTTTCCAATTCTCTTCATCCCCACCGCCTCCACCCAAGCCCGAAGCACATTATCATGTCTTGCTTGGACTCCTACGATTGCCTCCTAAATAATCTCCATGTTTCCATTATTTCTCTGGAAAGTCAGCCCTTCATCCAGCATCCAGAGCAATCCTGTAAGGACATAAGCATGTCACTTACTTACTCCTTCCAATGACTTTCATTTACACTTAGGAAAACAATCATCCAAACTGTCTACCAAAGCCTGTGAGGTCTTACAAGAGTCGGCCCACTTCTCTGATCTCATTTTAAAACCCTCTACACCTTCATTCACTAAAATATTAGACCTTTTTCTTTCAAGTATACCAGGTTAGTCCCCCTCCAGGCCTTTGCGCTGGATATGCTCTTTTCCTGTACACCTTTTCCATGACTCTAGTTATGGCTTATTCCATTTTATTAATTGGGTCTTTACTTCTCCATCTAAATGCCTTTCCTAATTCTCTCATAGAAACCAGAAAACCTACTCTGTGCATGTGTTCTGAATTTATACTCTTATATGAACATCCATTACTAAATAAAATGATATTTTTAATTTATTTGATTTAAACAAAATCTCTATGCCAGTCACTGCCAGCCTGTAGCACTAATAAAATATAATATTTATTGAGTCAAAAATCTTGTCTCTTTCACTTATTGCTCTATGTCTAGTATCTAGAAGAATAGTACCTTGTTCACCACAGGATCTCAGTACACATTTGCTTTTGCAATGAATGAATAAGTCCCTGTAATACTTGTACAGTTATCTACCTTCTTCAGTAGAAGAAAAACTACTTAGAAAGTGGAATGAGTGCTGTATTTACAATGGCACCCGGTATATGATAGATCTTGAATACATTTTTAAAAATAAATTAATTATACAGAGTCAAGGAAGGCTTCCAAAAGAGAGAAATATGTGAGCTGTTTCTAAGAGGATGAGTAGGATTTCACCAGAAGAGGAAGTGGAAAAAAACATTCCAGGGAGAGGAAATAGAACATTAAAAGGCCTAAAGACATGAACAAACACAGCTTTGGGGGATAATTAAAACATTTAGAGTGCTTGAGAATTGTAATAAATATCTGATAATTATTTTAACCACCTCTTCATTGTTAATTCCACTGCTCAGGTATATGAATTCAATATTGTCGACCCTAACTGCCAAATGCCCCTTTAAAATCTCTCCCAGCCTCTAGTTTCCTCCTTCTAATCTATATAACTTGATACTGCCAGACTAATAATCCTACAGTGAAATTCTGATCATGTACTTTCCCACCCCCAGCTGGAAAACCTTCGATGATTCCCCAGCATTAACTGAAAACATTTCCAACTCCTTTAATCCATTGAAGGCTCTCCAAAAGCTCTTGCCAAGCTGTTTTCCCAGGCTTACCTCCCACTCTTCCTTTTCTTGTGTTCTATGCTACAGCCAAAACTGAGTATTTGCATATCCCTGTGCATTTCTAGCTCCTTTCAAACTCAGTGTCTCTGCTATGCTTTTTTCTGTGTACAATGCTCTTTCTACCATCTCTACAATCTACACAACTTCCAAGTTTCACATGCCAACATCGATATGTTAGTTCTGAACTATCCAGACAGAAAGAGCTCTTTTCACTTAACTCTCCTAAATGGGCAACTGATTGTTTCTAACTCATACTATAATTTCAGTAAACCATTTTTTTTAAAGATTTTATTTATTTATTCGACAGAGATAGAGACAGCCAGCGAGAGAGGGAACACAAGCAGGGGGAGTGGGAGAGGAAGAAGCAGGCTCATAGCAGAGGAGCCTGATGTGGGACTCGATCCCAGAATGCCGGGATCACGCCCTGAGCCGAAGGCAGACGCTTAACCGCTGTGCCACCCAGGCGCCCCTCAGTAAACCATTCTTAAGCTTTCTATTTTATCTATGTTCATTATTGTATTGAATGCAACTTATAATTTCTCATAATAAACTTCTTACTTTCCTTTTAAGTACTCAGTTGATATTTCATAGTAAAGAATAGATTGTATAGGGATATAAAAGTATATGAATGCCTTTATATTATTACATCTAAACAGAGTAATAATTCCGTATGAGAATGAAAAATCACAAACTTTGGTCAATGAAGCTGTGGGAGAGAAGGAATAAGAAGATAGAGAAGAACTGAAACCATTCTTCTCAAGCTCTTGCTTTGTGCTACCCACCATGATCAATATTTTTCCTGCAGTTCTCAGAAAAACTCACTCAAGTAGGTGCTCTTATGATCCCTATGTTCCTAAAGAGGAAAATAAGACTCCAAGTGGTTAAGTAACACACAACAGGTAGTTACCATAGCGAAGAATTAGGATAACTTCTATCTACCTTCAAAACATGTTCACTAGCCCAAAATGCTGAAAAACTTACCCATAGTCCCTAGACAACCCAAAAACTGAAGGTCAGATACTTTAATATCATAATGTTATGGGTGGCAGGATCTGGACTTGAAGCTGGGTCTCCAACATCTCAGTATTAAGTGACTTCCACTATCGTGTACAGACTGCATTTTTATTTCTCATTGTTTTTTTAAACTACAGTCAAATGAAAGTGTTGTTCTGCATGATTCAATGCAACATCTATTTGTAAATAGCTTACAAATTTTTTTTTTTTCACCTGAGGAATACAATTGTATCTAAGAACAATAACAGTGGTCTGGGAAGCTTAGTTTTCCAATACTAGATTTTATGTTTAGAGTAGATATTAATTGTCCCCCACCAATCCACAAAATATCTGAGTATTATTGAACGAACATCTGTTATGCTTTTGGCTTGAATAATGACAGTTGATATTGAAAATATGTTAGCTTTCTTAACATCACCATGTGCAGAATTCTTAATTAACCTGCTGATACTGTCAATAACATTGAGTGAATATTCTTTGGGAATGAAATTTGTATGATGAACTCTGTATATTCTACTGCTAATAAAACCCTGGGGAGCTGGTAAGTCACTGAGAGAAGGCAGCACTCTTAGGAAAGAGGTCACCAAAAATTCACTGACCCCCTTGTTGACGAATACAGTGATGGGACAGATGGCTCAACTTACAGCTCTTCTGACTTCCCTGTTTCTATTTCAGGCACTGAAGTGTCTGAGAAACTGCAAGCTATGCTTGCTCCTGAAGCTCTCACGTGCTCTGTTCTGCCCCTCAGAGGTCTCTAAGATAAAGCTAATCTCAGTACTGGTTATAAGGAAGCCTGGCATTGAGGTTCAACAGAGACCACTAGATGGTTTCTTGTTCAACATTTTCAATAAGCAGTCCAGGAACAGGGTAAAAGAGAAAAATGAAACAAAAATTTTCCCACTTTATTAAGGCATAAAATCACAGAGAAAAGTCTCCATTTCTCAACTTGGAGTCTTTTAGACAGTTTCTGTTTTAACTGTATTAATGATTCAATATTGAGTGTGTATTCTACCTGCAATTTTCAACAATGTGTTTACAGCATATATTCAATTGCTATTTATTCTCAAATGGGCTAAAAAAAAAAAAAAGTAGCCTATGAGTAACTGTTCAAGAGGATTCCCGCAAATGTTTTACCCATTGGTATTTTATTTTATTTAATTTTATTTTTAATGGTATTTTAAAATTTGTTTTGTGTATGTTATTTCATTTAACCCTCATAAGAACACCAAGAGCTTACTATCTCCATTTTTAGATAGGCCTAAAGATGCTCAGAAATACACACTATAAGCTGCTGCCTTTATGCAGCCTTGCAAATTCACATTATGGTGATTCTTGGATTTTCACCAGAAACCCAGATTCACAACCATCCACTGAACTGGTTACCTACACATTTCCATACAAATATGCTTTGGGCCCATTATCCACTTCAGGTTTAACAAATAAAGGCATGATGCACAGTCAAACTTTAATTGCAAATAAACAATGAATACTCTTAAAATGTAAGTATCACCCTTACAAAACAGGAATAGTGCACGTTCACGGGTGGTTAGCATGCAATATTTGGGACATATTTATACTTAAAAAAAGGATTCATTGTTTATCTGCTGGTAAAATTTAACCAGGTGTCCTGCATTTTATCTGGTAACCTTCCTATTCCAGCTCCTCTTTTGAGTCGCAGTGCTTTGCTGCTTAGCACAGGAGCCAAAAATTCCCTTTCCCATAAAAGATGCTTTAACCCTTACACCTTGTATGATCTCAGCTTCACCTTCTCTTTTCCAGGGCTGCATTACTTCCATTCTGGGAAACCTGCCATCGGAAGGCCCAGGCTCTGTTAAAATTTGAAAAGATGTGCAGGGTTGAGGGGATGCCCAGGCACCTGTTCACAAAATATCACAAAAAAACAAGTGGTAACAATAAAATGCACATTTATTAATTTTTATTGAGAAATACCTGGCTCTACAATCTCACTAAGTGGCACATTTTTCTAGTAAGATGTATGGGGATTAAAGGGATGTGATGAAAACAGCACCGTTTTTGAGCATCTGTTTGTAATCTGCAAAATGGTCTCTAAGTCCCAAACTCACGGCATAACTATGAAACTTGAGATAGAGCATGGATAAGTTTATTAGTTCATGTATTCATACTAATGAAAGAAACAATAACAATACTTTAGAAGCTGGATTGGTGAACGTAGAATCAGAGTGCCAAGAATTGGATAATCTCATTTTGCCAAAAGCGGTAATCATAACTCAAATAAAGGATCATATGCTTGATAAATAGAGTATTCTTGTTTCTGAGTTAGAGTTCCTTCTCACATATTGGACACTGAAAAAGCCTTGCCAATGTTTTTTTGCTATCTCTGAACTTCTCCCCTTTTCTGTGCTTCTGTTGCTTGCCAAAATCTCTTTGGATAAAAAATAAACATTTCTTTAAAAGCATAAATACATTAGATTCTTTCCGGATCTACTGATTATACCAACAAATGGCATAAGACCAGAAGCCAGTCTTTCTCTTGAAGCTGATTTTCTACATATTTTCATTGGTTTATTGGCTATCAATTTCATGATGATTCTGTTTTCTAATTTCTACAGTCTTTAAGTAGAGATTGTCATTCCTATATACCACCTAGTGTTTCCCGTGTTGACTCTGCTGCTTGTTTGTTGTGCAGTCCCTGACTTCGACTTCTTACTACCTTAATTCCTTCATCTGAAAAATGGGAATATTGAAACTTCATAGGGTCATTATGATGATCTATTCATAGGCAAGAAAAGACCTATTTTTAATTTTTTTTTAAAAGATTTTATTTCTTTATTTGTCAGAGAGAGAGAGAGCATGCACAAGCAGGGGGAATGGCAGACAGAGAGAGATGTAGGCTCCCCACTGGGCAAGGAGCCTGATGTGGGGACTGGATCTCAAGACCCTGGGATCCTGACCCAGGCCAAAGGCAGACAGTTAACCAACTGAGATACCCAGGTGTCCTGCCAAGAAAAGATTTAAATATAAAAAAATTCTATAGAATTATCATAGATTAGAACTATTTAAGGCATATATTTATATTGAGACTGAAATAATATTCTTTATTTCTTTGGGTTATTTGCTCTTTATAGTCTCCATTCTCAGATGTTATGTCAATGTCTTAATTACCTGTATCAGATTCCTACTGCCTCTTTAACAAATCACCACAAACTAATCAGCTTAAACAACACAGATTTATTACTGTATGATCTGGAAGTCAGGAATCCAGAATGGATCTCACTGGGCTAAGACCAAAGTTTTAGGGGAAGGGGGGAGGGTCTTTTCTAGTGTTTCTAGACCAGCCCATGTCTTGGTCAATCTTTAAAACCAGCAACATTGCATATTCTGACCTTTCTTTCATATTGACATCTTCCTCTGACTCTCTTCTGTCCCTCTTTTCCACATTTAAAGACCCTTGTGATTACATTGGGCCTATCCAGATTATTTGGGATACTTTCCTAATTTAAGGTTAGCTGATTTGCATCCCTAAATCCATTTACAACCTAATTCCTCTTTGCCATGTAATCTAACATATGAACAGAATTAGGGTATGGACATTTTGTGGGGCCATCATTCCACTTTCTACAGCCCCCCTTAAAGTTAATTCTATAGAGTGGCCCCTTAGTATCTTGCACATAGTGATTTTGCCCCAATTATATTGTATCTCATTTCCTTAAAAACCCATGGTATCAATGAAGAGTTCTGTTCATTTCAAATTAGCAATCATTTATTGAAGAGCAACTATTCATTCATGAGACAAATATTGATCTAGCGTCTATTCATTATCAAGTTTCTTGCATTGTTTTAGATGTTAAGGAAACAGAAATGAATGCATCCACATAAATCTCAGCTTTCATGGACCTTAAATTCCATTTACGGAATGTAGAAAATGAATAGATAGAAAACTAAGTAAAAGAGATAATGTCTAATAATAGTAAGTGTTCTGAAGAAAATAAAGTAATGGGCTACACAGGCATAGCCAGAGTCTCCTTTAGCACAATCTCTGAAGAGAGAGAATCTGAGATGAGACTTGAAAGGATGTAACACTGCCAAGATAGAAGAAAAGCGTTCCGCCAGGAGAGACAGTGAGAAGAGGCTAGAGAGTTTTGTAATCAAGGCAGCAAGATGGCTGGAGTGCCTAAAGTAGAGGGAATAAGAGGAAAAGGAGTGAGAAACCATATTGATGAGTTAAACAGAGGGAAAGATCATGAAAGGTCTGCTTTATAAATCATGATAAAGAATATGGATTTTAAACTCATTTCAATAGAAATTGCCTGAAGTATCAAAGAAGATTTATGTTTTGTTTTATGATTTTATTTATTTGACAGAGATAGAGACAGCCAGCGAGAGAGGGACCACAAGCAGGGGGAGTGGGAGAGGAAGAAGCAGGCTCATAGCAGAAGAGCCTGATGTGGGGCTCGATCCCATAACACCGGGATCACGCCCTGAGCCGAAGGCAGACGCTTAACCGCTGTGCCACCCAGGTGCCCCGAAGATTTATGTTTTAAAAGGATACACCGGCTGCTTTCTGAAGAAAGGATTGTAAGGACAAACAATGGAAAGCTCTTCTTCAGGCCAGACAGGGGGCATGGTGGCTTGGGTTTGGTTGGTAACAGTGAAGATGTTCACAATGGTCAGATTTGATATGTATTTTTGGTGGTGGAATCAGGATGACTTTTAATGAATTGGCTGTGGGGTGAGAAGAAATCAGAATCTTAAAGAGGTGGGTGGATATTGATGCCATCTATCCATAAGAAATGGCAGGTGTGAGGACGGCATGGGGGGTGTGGGGAGAGTGTCAGGTGCTAAATGCTAAGCCAGGCCTTGGAGCTTCAAGAAGTGGTCTTGGTCCTTGGTCCTAAGGAATTTAGTAATCTAATACCATGGGAAATTCCTAGTTTGTAAAACATTGCAAAGGGTGAGTCCTTAAAAATTATCTGCTCTAACCATTTTTTTTTTTTCAGAAATGCAGGGAAATTGGGACAATTGCTTTACGGATAAGTGAAGGAGCTGACCATAAAAACCATACCACTCTGAACATCTCTTGGCGGCAGTGTCCCTAAGCCTTCCCTCTATAACAGACGGTAGTAGTATCTGGTCAGTAATCCTCTGACCTTGACTTCTCCCAGTGTATTTTCTTCTAGGACTGTGGGCTTTTTATGAATTAGCATAGCCATTGAACCAATAGCAGTAGGGTGTAACTAACCCGTGTCCATCACCCCTCCCATAAGATAATGCTCAGGCATTATTTTATACCTTGCCCAGGTTTCTGTTTGGTACAAAGATCCAGTAACCTCTGAGATAGCTGGTTTAATAACCCACCCCTTAGTAGCTGCCTTTTCTTTTTCCTGTGACATTGTTTTTCTCTACCCATGTTCCCAGTTCCTCTCAAATAAAATAAGTACTCTAGAACCTCACCTTGGGCACTGATTCTAGGACAGCCAAACTGAGACACTCTCTTTATAGTTGATTGCTTCTACATAGTTTGATACCTCAGCTGACTGTTTCAAACATGGCACCTGACCCACTGTGGGAGCTTGAAAAATGAAGAATGCTGTCAGAATGCACTTTGCTCGCTACCTTTATAAAATACTATAATGCAGCCATTTCTTATTCTGCCTATACCTCTCTTCTCTTCCTCTCTAAAGGCATCAAGAAATAAAAAGGAAACCTCTTCCTACACTGTTAATAAGTATAGCACTTTTGCAAGCTAAGGCCATGAATGAGCTAATATAATGCTTTGCAAGGTGCTACTTCCAGAAGGGAGAAACAGTAATTTTTCTCAGCAAATTTAGAAACATCTCAGTTATGTAAAGTGCCAGGTCAGCCTGTGGACTTTCTTACATCATCTCTATAGTTTATGTTCTATTGAGCGTAGATCCGATATTTTCTTCAATTGCACTTGCTAGTTATCTTTTATAAAATATAAACTTCTATAGAGATGAACTTGTTCTTAAATGTTTAAAAATATTTCTTTATGCCTCCAATTTAAATGGAATGAAACTATTATCGTTGGGTTGTAGGTGCCAATTCTTTATCTCTCATCACTGACACATGCCATAATTCAATCTTTGTGTCCTGTTGCTGTTCATAAACCAACAAGCTCTGGTGCTTTATGTCATCAGCAGAAAACCTGAAAGTGAATTATAGCCTTGCATTCAATCTCTATGTTCTGTGCAGAAATAGCCAGTTTTTCAGAATGTGCAATTTAGAGACTTGGGAGCAAGAGACTTATAAAGTGTATTTCTTGTAGCCTGTGCCAAAGTCAAAGCTATGAGCATTCAAAATAAAAGATTGATATAAAATCAGTTGGAAATACACCTCCAGCTTTACGGGCAACAGAATGTTTTCATTAATATTTGGGAAATGAGAGAAGGCTACATTCTACTTGTTTCTAAACTTCTAGAGAGTTTCTAAAAAAAATAACTCAAATTTGGATTTTGTCAGCACTAAATTAGGAGAATAATAACTTGGACATACTGACTCATGGGTAGAGTTCTTTTTAATTTATATGGTAATATTTATCCATGTTCAATGGTCAAGTAAACAACTATAAAAATGGCTATACAGGGAGCTAACCAGAAAACATGTACACTATGTCATCTTTTAAAAGTTGCTAAAGAGTTAGATATTTTATAAGGAAGATGCATTTAGGTTATTATTTTAAACAAACTATTATGATGTGAATTGATCACACCTATAACACCTAATACTTTTCAAAGCACAAAGAACATTTCCCAACATAGTTTAGATTCATCCTTTGAAACACATTGAGAAGCAAAGTCTGCTGTGTTGGGGTGTGATCAAGAACCCATTTCCGAGAAACCTCTTCACTTGAAAAATAATTTATGGATCCGACTTTGGGCTTTTATTTGGAAATAGTGCTTTATAAGGAAAGGTGTAGCACTTTTATTTATTTTTTGTGTGTGCAAACATAAGTTTTCTTTTTTTTAAATTATGTTCAGTTAGCCAACATATAATACATCATTAGTTTTTGATGTAGTGCAACTAACGATTCATTAGTTGCACGTAACACCCAGTGCTCATCACAACATGTGTCCTCCTTAATACCCATCACCCAGTTACCCCGTCCCCCAATCCCCCTCCCTTCTGTAACCCTCAGTTTGTTTCCTGGCATCCAGAGCCTCTCACGGTTTTTCTCCCTCTCTGATTTCTTCCCATTCAGTTTTCCCTCCCTTCCCGTATGGTCCTCCATGTTATTCCTTATGTTCCACATATGAGGGAAACCATATGATGATTATCATAAGAAGTAGCACTTTTAGATAAATGCTCTTATTTAAAGTAAAAATGGGTATCAGGGGACCCTGGATAGCTCAGTCAGTTAAGCATCTGCCTTCAGCTCAGTCATGACCCCAGGGTCCTCGGATCAAGTCTAGCATAGGGTTCCTTGCTCAGTGGGGAATCTGCTTCTCTCTCTCCCTCTGCCTATTGCCCCGTGCTCCTCTGCTTGTGTTCTCTCTCTCTCTGACAAGTAAATAAATAAATAAATAAATAAATAAATAAATAAGATCTTTAAAATAATGTGTGCCAGTGCTCCTACTTGGAAAGTCTCTCCAGTGCTCCTTTTGACCTTCATTTAGTGCTAAATAGGCCATTAATACATACCACGCACCATTCTAGGAGCTATCAATGCTTTAAAAAAAGCAGTAAACAAAATAGATATAATAACTATAATATAAATAATAACTGTCCTCAGTTATTAGTATATGAGAGAAGATAGACAATAAATAAATAATAATTATGTAATATTCCAGGTGGGATTAAGCATTAGGAATAAAAAAAAAAGTAGTGTCAGGGAATTAACAGGAGAGTAGAATGTAGCATTTTACATAGGACAGTCGAGGAGGGCGTTCAGATGTGAATGCACATATAAATAAATTGCTGTAATGAGCCATCTGAATACTTGAGAACAGAATGCTCCAGTAGAGGGAAGAGCAAGTAGAAAGATATTCAGGTGGGAATATGTTACTTGCTTTAGAGAAACAGTAAAGAGGTTACAGTGGCAGGAACAAAATCAGAGAGGAAAAGAGTGATGGAAGATGTGGTCAGAAAAGACAGCAGGATAAAATATCAGAATAATATACGGCTTGTAGGCCATAGAAAAGAGTTTGGATTTGACTCCAGGTGAAGCAAGAAATCAAAGAAAGTAAATCAGAAGTGATCTGAGGATTGCTGGCAATCAATTTTTTTGAGAATAGACTGCAAGGAAGATGAAGGAAGTTGATTAGAAAGTTATTGGAAATTTTTCAGGCGAGCTACTGTGGTGACTCCCACCAAGGTGGGTTAGGGAGCTAGTGATTCGTTTCTATGTAAATTTTGAAAATGGCGTCAAAATAATTTCTGATCCTTTGGATGTCAGGTGTAAAACTAGGAATCAAAGATGATTTCCAAGGTATGAAATTTACTTGTTCAACCCTCATCTGTTGGGAAAAAATGAGTGAAAACATACACTAGTCCAGGCGACAAAAATAATGGCTTTGAAACTATGACACGCAGACTGTGTAAGTTGGAAGGGGCAGTCACATCCAACAATTTAGTTCTCTTGTCTAGAAGGAAGATTTAGGAACTCGCTGACAATTCTAATTTATTAATAATATTAGGTGATCCTGTGCATTGATCTCTTCAGCAAATAGCAATAAAGGGTAAGAAGTTTTCCCGAGGAGAATCCTATTCAAATAGCCCTTGTGATATCATGGATATGTCTGTGGATGTTTTAAAGAAAAGCCCCAGAAAAGTAACAGTTTCATGGACCATAGAATTCAATGAATGGTACCTGTGACTTTGTTTTTCAGCTTCGCATTTCTGAGGAGCAGGCCTTGGGTCTTGAGGGAGGCCTCCATGGCTTACATAGTTTCACTTCCCATTTGATGGGTCTTATCTATCACAACGTTAAAGGCACATCATAAGGACTCATTAAATTTTGGCTATATTGAAATAAATGTTCTGCTCTTCTAAGAATTTTGACACCAGAAAAATACATTATAATTCAGTGGAAAAAGTATCCTTGAATCAGAAATTTTACTGAATTTTTTTTCATCTAGTTTTTTTTTTCTTTCCATCTTTTTTTTTTTTTTTTTGGTCTGACATTCTTCACCATACAGTTTCCACCTTATTTATTTTTAACTACAGAATCATTTTCTAATCCATTATTATAATAGTCCAGTTATACAACTTCCTAATTGAGAGAGTTGTGATTTCTGGACGTAGCACATACTTTGGGAATCCTTGTTCTACCATAGCAAGAACATGGGCAAGAACTGAACCTGACTTAGCATTAGTTCTTCCACAAATATAAAAGGGATAGTAAGACTTACAGGGTTCTGGTATTAGAATAAAGCCACAGGACTGTCTAACAAAAAGGAGGGAAACAATAATTGAGAGTTGTCTTCCTAAGATGTAACTTATGTATTAATTTTATAGCTGTGTAGTCACATCAAATGGTGTTAACTTTAGAAAATCCCATAGTGGGAAGTAGAAGGTCGAGAAGAAGTAGAAGGTCAGCTTCGTGCTCCTCTCATCATTTTCTGAAGTGTCTCCAAGTATGGGGTGTTGCATATTAGGGAATATTCTAAAAGAAGCTGTAATTTCGAATTATAGAACATTCCCTTTTATACAGAATGTCTAAAAATCACTATTCAGGCCATTTGGGGGGGTTAGATAAAGGGCTGTAAGTTCAACTTTTGTTCAGGTGCTGATTTTGTGAAAAGGAGGGAAAACAATCTGCTGCAGGGAACACTGACTCGCACGTTTCTATATAAAAATGGCTTCATCATCAATAGATCTATTTTTAGTCTTATCCTTTGAAACAGTACATTAAAAAACAGAGAACCTGGAGGAGAAAAAAATGGTTTGATCATGAAATAATGACAGAACGTGCAACTAAGCTACCTGTGTCTCTAGCCCAAGTACGTAAGGCATGTGTCCTTGAGACCTTGCATAACCCAGCAGAGTGTGACAGCTTAGCAGCCAGGGTCTCACTGAAATCTAACCCTGATGGATATTGCCAAGCAGTCGTCACACTGAGCCACGCAAGGACAGAGTTCAAAGATGGAAATTTCCTTGTTATTGGCACATGCAATGAAGAAATAAGAAATAACCCATGGCCAATATGCAACTTCATTAAAATTTTATTTTATTTACCCAGACAAGATTTCCTGACACTTGAAAAACTGGCAGTGCAGCTCAAATGGAAGGAAGAGTCACTGGGTAAAAAGCTCTGAAGTTAGAGTTCAAGACAGAACAGTGACTAGTAGAGAATCTATAGCAAGGTTTTCAAGTTCAAGGTACACTCTTAATACTTTAACACTAATAGCTTGCCAAAAAGTAGATTTTGCATATGCAGAAATTCAAAGTTAAAACTTGGAGTCTTAGGCTGTTCTCAGGCTGCTATCACAAAATATCATGAACTGGGTGGCATAAACCACAGACACTTCCTTCTCACAGTTCTGGAGGCTTGAAAGTCCAGAATCAAGGTGTCTGTGATTTAGCTCCTGGTGAGAACTCTCTTCTTGTATTGCAAACAGCTGTCTTTTTTGTATCTTCGCATGATGGAGAGAAAGAGAGCAAGGTCTCTGGTCTCTTCTTACAAGGGCACTAATACCAAAATACCCCACCCCTGTGACCTCATCTAAATCTAATTACTTCCCAAGAGCCCCACCTCCTCATATCATCATATTGGGGGTTAAGACTTTAATATTTGAATCTGGGTGGATGGGAACATCCAGTCCATATTACCCAGTAATTACTACACATATTAAATATTAGGAAATAGCAGTTCATCATTTAGTTCAATTCACTAAGTTGAGTTTTGCTTTCCCACAAACACAAAAAAGAATAGTATATACACTGCTTTTTAAAATGCTATGGCACAACAAAATAAAGCAACAAAAAAAGCAAATTGACTGGGAAAGCATATAGGATGAATCTATCACAAAATTCTATAAATAGTAAACCTATTTAACATTTAAAAAATGTTAATGATCATTCTTATGCTTCTGAACTTCTCAACTACCTTAAGCAGCTTAAATAATCATTTGAACTATGCATCTCTGAAGCTGGAGCAGTTTGAATACAAGCCAGGGCTGGATTTTGCCCTGGGCACAAGCTCCTGTGAGACATCATATCTACAAATAGGGTTTCCAATGAGTTACACACAAAAAAAACCAAGGAGTAAAGCTCTAACTCATTTGTACTAGAGAAAGGCCAGTGATATTCAAAGGGCAACAACATATTCCTGCTTGTAATAACCTTTCCACCTATTATTTATTTTCTTACTTACATTTTTAAGCATTTTTCATCTTGGTCTTGTGCAGTCTTCATACTTCAGCTCAAACATCACTCTTATGAAATATCTCTAATCTCTAAGGCAGAGAAGGTCATATACCGGTCACTTCTTACGTCATATTCCGTAAAGCACTGATCTTGCTATATTTATCCACTAGACCATGGGTTCTCTAAAGGCAGGAGGTATATCTTACTCAGCTTTGTTCTTGGGCACAGTATACAACTGTTTCTAGTGCGGAGGGACCCCAAATTAATCATTGTTGAACTAAGGGGATAAATAAATGTATAAACACAAAGGTTTTTTGACTCAAAGAACCTTCACCATTTTTGCTACCAATAACGTAGCTTTCGAATTACAAAAATAGTAAGTCACAAGATGATGATGTTTGTTTATATAAATGAAGGTGGAGATTATTAAAGATAACTGTTTAAAAGTCATCTGGAAAATAACCATCTACTAAATTCTTTTTGAGATAAATTTAACTATAGGCAAATTGTCCCTTAACTAGAATATGACTTGTGAACTTCATCCTGTGTGATAAACTTTGCTACTTAGATGTGGATGCTGTTGAGTAGAAAACCATTGTTAACACTGAACGTTGACAAAATCCACATAAAATATAAAAATACAAAATAATAGTCCTTCCGAAAGTCAAAACACACATAAGAAAAGTGTTTGCCAAAGAAAAACAAAGAAATACAAACTTTACAATGAAGAGTTCAATAGTGAAGTCAGCATGAGCTTAAAGGATAGAATGTAATGAACAGTTGATAAAGGTTTGATAAAGATTCAAAGCTCATGTTGATTATGAGAATGAAGGCTTAGTATTTTCATTATTGAACATTTTTCTGCAGCTTTCTTCAGCAGATATTAAGCTTGTAAAGAGCAAATGCTTTCAGGAATCAAGTCTTTAAGAGAAGCAATAATAGCATTTGGCAAATTTATTAAAATACAAAAGGATCAAAAGTCTTTAAAGAACTAATCTATGTGGTGATCTTGCATTCTCTTTGTACAACTAAATTGAGTCCAAAGTATTAAACTGAAACTGTGGAACTGTAATTACACAACTAACTAGCCACCTGCAGTTCAGATAGTGTCAAGTGAATTGGGTCAGATCGGAATGAAGTCAAATATTGAAATGAGGAATAAAACACTTCCTTGGCCCTGTGATTAGGCTGTTAGTGTGCCTATGAACTAGCTGACACTTTGAATAGCAAAATCTTCAGGGTTTCACACATGTGCTCTTATGTTATCCTCTAAATGTCTTTAAAAGCATACATGATGAGAGTGCTTAATTTGACAGCAAAACACTCAAGATATGAAAACCAAATGGATAAATCTCTTTTTTTCCCCTATAGATTCAAATAAGAGCTAGAAATCAAGTTTTCTGAGTATTGGCCCGTATAATACAGTCATAACAAGAGTTACAAACTCTTGTACCATAGTCTCGTTTCTAAAATACTTTCCCATATAGTGTTCCATTTGTTCTATAAGACAGCTCAGGAAACTTAGACTCTGCCAACCTGATTTTTCCAAGATTCTTTAGCTTATAAATAGTGGAAGCAGAGCTTAAATTTTCTAATTTCAAATCCATGGGCCCCTAAAGGACAACGTTACTAATTGTTAGCCTAGTATATTATACATATAAAAGTTCCAGCAAAATCAAGCGGTATTTTCTGGGAATTAGAATTATGAGCCATTGGGTATCGTATGGGGAGTAAGAGATAAGAAATGAGAAGAAATAAACATTTCAGGTATTTTCTCCTTAGTACATATACCAGAAACTATAGGTTGAAAATTAAAAAAAAAAAAGAAAGAAAGTTTAATATGGGGAATTCTTAAAGTAAGAGAGTAAAGAATCACAGTTCAATAGTCAATACTTCTGGAAATTCAGAAATCACTGCCTGAAACTTTGCCTATTTTGACCTATTGTCTTGTAGACATTACTCTCAGTATTCAGATTTACATTGACAGCCATAGTAAAAATGTATAGTTTGCTAGCTCTTCCATATATGTAAATTGTACCCTTTCAACAGGTGTCAGTTTCTGGGCAGATAAAATATAGTCCCCAAGCGGAATCTAATAATGTAATTCAAATGAAGTTGTTTTTCTGGTATTTTGTTTGTTTGTTTCTTGTTTTGCTTTGTGCTGAGAGCGTGGACCCCTAGAGCATAGTAGGTTGTGACAATAGCCGAAAATAGGTATTATAAGAGATCTCATTGACTCCACTAGACTTCCGAGCCTGTTATGCAGAAGACCAAGCAAGGGATTATTTACAGTTTAACTCTGATATGAAAGAGAAGTTTTACTTGCTGTCCAATAGTGTGAATGACGCCAGAAATGGGTTTATCACAAGCGACTTGGGACATCTGCATTCATGATTCAGGATTGTAGCTCCCTGCTCCTTGAAATGCAAAGGATTTTTTTAGTCAATGAACAGAGCTCACCCACACTTACAGAGCCTTTTTTGTACTTTGTGGGAGTTCATGTTTTTAGAAAACATTCATCCAATCTTGCTGCAGCTGAATTAGTCTCTATCCTGGGAAAAACAAATCTTAGTTTTGCTGTACCTCTAGTTTTCTTTTTTTAACTTATAAAATTAATATTTAATATGCTGCAACATATTTAAAGTCAGTACAATATGTGTTTCAGACATATGAACCAATTTTACACAAAATGAGATTAAACAAGTTTTGAGAGGAACTCCACGAATGCACTCTTGTAAAGGTTGAGCTAGAGGGCACTCGGTTCCACTTGTGTAAGTGGTTGAACATAAATGAGAGAAAAAGCCCACTAGGAATACTAGAGCCCACCAGAGACCACAGTTCTGTTTCTTGGTTATAAATATTTTAAGTTGTTGAAAAACAGCAATTTAACAAACATGAACAGTGAATACTGTCTCAGAGTGTCCAAAACTCAGAAAAGTACTTTGCATAATTAGCTAATGCAAAACACTTGTATGCAAGACAATGCAAATGAAGTGTCTGGAGAAGGACTTGATCTTCTGTAGAAGGTGTCAAATTCATTACAGAGAATATTATGCAATAGAACAAAAAAAAGATTAGTGTGAAGCTTTATGGGCTAAAGGCCAGGCAGATGAACCTGATAAAGCAATCTACATAATAAAAGGAGGAGTGTAGAGAAAAAGAAGAAATAGGACCTATGGGTGGATGAGATATAAGAGGAAAAAAATTGACAATGTGACAAGTTTTAGGATGTAAAAGTTGAATGAAGAAAAGGACTTCTGAGGTTTTAATAGGCATATAACAGAAATTGATTTGTTTATGCTATTGAGTTTTTTAAATTTAAATAGTGGAACTTTTGGGCCTTTGACATATTAGTATTAAAAAAAATCCATAGAAAACTTGGCTTTCATACTTTGACGTCCAGGAGGTTTGTGACTCAAGAAGGTAACCTGATGTTGTCCCAGGACAAGGGAAGATTGCATGAAGACAAATTCCGGGGGTACCTTAACGCATTTACCTTCCCCCTTCCCCCACCTATGACTACCCCATTCAGCATCAAACAGGTCTTGAACATCCTGATATCATCACGTATTTCAAGTGTGCTGCCTCCATGGTAAACCTGAATAGTCGGTTTCCCTTCTTCTCCCTTCAGAGAAATTTTGGGGTATATTATTGTCTTCTTATTCTGAGCCAAATCATGAGCATTATTTCTGTTATTTTTTTCTGTTTTATTACTCATCCTCAATGGTTTTCCAAGTTTGTAATGCCACTAATGCTTTATTAGCCATCTCCGATGTTCTCAAATTTGTAATCAAACAAAATGTTTTCTATACATCTCCTTGGGTATGTACTTCCTCAGAACTTAATGGCTTGCTCCTTAATATTCCATAATGTTCTTGGTCCATTGTATCGGAATAGCATTCCAGATACTCAGAAACACAGTGGGGTACTGACTTCATTTCCTTCTTCAGTTTTCTTATTATTACTTTAGGCCCTACCTCTCAGCCTATTTCTCTTTTTGTTTGATCTTCATTTAGTCAGGTTACCATGTGCTAGGAATTGTGCTGGGTACAAGGACTCAAGAAAAATTTAAAAAATATATTTTTGTATCCTCTACCATCAACATATTTAAAAGCTAGTCAGGTGAGTAATTAAAAAAAATAACATGGTGAAATTTTGTTTAGACAATTTAATTTTGAACATGTGCAATTTTTTATTATAATCTGGCTACAGTGGAAAAAGACTTAACAAGTCAGTTTAGATTTATTTTTCTTTAGGAAATACTATAGGTAAAGAGGATGGTTAGATAACCATTGCTGTACTATCTAGAAAGGACAAACAAAGAATCTAGTTGAGAATTATTAAACAGTGCCTTCAAGACTGGTTAAAGGTGATTAGGCCCCTCCCAAGATTAATAGTCCATTGAGGAGTGGATAGCTGAGTTCTCAGTAGTGGTCTTATTCTCATTAAAATTTATTTGAAAATTAATTAAGCCTTTTATCAGCGATGATATTTTTTCCCCAAAAAGGATTTGTAAATTACAACATGAACAAAGTTTCTCTCCTAGTCCAGATTTGGGTCAATTTTTTTCTTTTCATGTGAGTTTGTGACAAGTAGACTTGAAGGTCTGAATAAGGGATTACTAATTGCCTATTATAAGGTAAGAAAGGAGGGTCAATAAATCACAGTCAAAAATTACTGCCAAGATAAAAAAAAATTATCAGCAGTGGAAAAGGAATATCTGCCATAACTGGAATCCTGGATAAACTGAAACAAATGAATGGGGCCAGTGGTTAACTGCTTACATCATTCTAAAAGCTCTATGGCATGAGATGTCGAAAACTGAAAGAGGGCCCTATAGAAATCCAGCTTTGATGAGGGGTACTGTAAGGATTGAGCCCACTTAGACACAGATGTGCTATTCTTGTTTTAGCACAGTTACTGACTTGTACAGAAAACTAGGATCTCTATGAGTTTATACAAAGAAGAAATGTTAAAAATATGCATTATTTTTTTTAACTCTAAAGTGAGAAGTGTGTACATAAGAAATCTTTTTCCTTCCTTCCTGACTCCCTCCTGCCATCCCTCACTCTCTCCTTCTCCCTTTCTTTCTTTCTTTCTTTCTTTCTTTCTTTCTTTCTTTCTTTCTTTCTTTCTTTCTTTCTTTCACTGTTGACCACTATGATGGAGGTTACTCCTTTAAAAATGAAAATTATACCTTTGAGTCAAGTAATGATATGAATAGAATAGCCCAGGGCCAAGATGGGGGATTTCCTAAAACATGGAGTTAAGTGTCACTTAATGGAAGGAGGAAAATTAGAAAATTAGGAGAGAATTGGGGTGGAGAGCTGTAATGGACATGATTAGCGAATTTCATCTCGTGTTTAAAGAAATGTTGAAAGCAGACACTCCTAAATGTTTCCAGTTACAATTGTATAGACCTAAGGACTCTCTGTCATCTTTGTAACTTCTTCGTGTTTGTTATTTTTGTTATTCTATCTGGTTCTTGGTATTGATGAGCAGTAAAAGTTTTGACAGACAGCATTAACTAGAAATAATAATATTTGAAAGTTAAAATATTACTGAATACTTGCCTTTCAGGTAATATCTTATTACATCCTGACAACCACCTTATGAGGTACATACTGTTACTGTTTCTAGAAGAAACCCAGTGGGTAGGTAATTTGTTGAATGTCACAGAGTACGGTTGACCATGCAAGCAGAGGTCTTCTTTTCCACTCCACGCCTCTGTGCAAACCTTGAATGCTGAGCTTGGATCCCACCTCTGCTGGTCTTTAGTAATTCTGAATAAACTATTTAGCCTCTCTGAGCGATATTTTCTTTCATGTAATGTGCTCAGTTTGAAGACTCATTTATTGAAAGCCCATGAATCTGTCCAGGGCATCAAGCAGCATTAATTTCCTCTCCTCCCTAAAAATCTTTTCACTGGGATAAGCAAAGAAGAGAAGAGTTAAAGA
This sequence comes from Ursus arctos, assembly GCF_023065955.2. Lineage (NCBI taxonomy): Eukaryota > Metazoa > Chordata > Mammalia > Carnivora > Ursidae > Ursus > Ursus arctos. Next base: position 40,849,106 of record NW_026622786.1, on the reverse strand, counting down.
GACGGCATTTCCTTCCGCTTTGAAGGCAAGTCTACGGGCGAAATTCCCAAGGGATAGAAAGTGTTTTGACTCATTAGAAGGGATAATCAGCTGATAAAGAGCATGGGCTTGAAAAGTGTCTCTGAGACTAAGCAGCAAACAGCGGAGGGGGTCCTCCTTGTGTAATCGCAAGACGGTCCTCGGTCTACTTTGCTTTGTACTACTTCTTGCAGCAAGCTACAACACCCCATAAGCTTGTCGAGAGGGCTATTGTGAGGATGGAGGTATAAACCAGTAGGAGGTAGTTATGCTTTTTATATTGTCTTTTGGCGTTCGAGTAGAAACACCCTATAAAAAGTGGAATTATAACTCCAGAAGTGTTTCCATGGTGATAATGTTAAAGAAAGGACAGAAAAGAAAAGCCCAGTGTACCATTAGGGAGGAAAAGTGAAGAGATCTAAATCAAGCCAGTCCTATTAGCTTTTTCCCCTCTTTTCAGGGAGTATGTGGTAGGTGCTCATTAAATATTTATTAAATTGAATCGAAAATAATGTTGTAACTGCCATTGTTTTTGTTTTGTTTCGTTTTGTTTTTCGGTGCTCTGTGTGAGATAATCGAATGGATGACAGGAAGCACAAGGAAGCTCTTTTGCATATAATAAATTGCTACGTAAGTGGGCGTGGTTATTAATAAATAAATTAAACCATCATTTTTTAGACTACTAAGCATATATTAAGTACTGAAGATATAGAGATTAATAAAGTATTAATCCTAAAATAAATCAATTGTATAGAAAAGGAAGTGTCAAAAAATTGGCTTGGAAATGGCAAATGAGATTCCTGTGGGGGTCCTTTCAGTGGAGCACTGGGTTGTTTACAGGACCCTCTGGGGATTATCTGATTCTATAGGACTGAGCACCTTTGATTGTCTTTTATAATTTTTTTTAAAGATTTCATGTATTCGTTTGAGAGAGATAGACAGCATGAGCTGGGGGAGTGCAGAAGAGGCAGAGGGAGAGGGAGAAGAGCAGACTCCCCGCTGAGCAGGTTGCCTGAGATGCTGGATCTTAGGACCTGGATGGAGATCATGACCTGAGCCAAAGGCAGATGCTTAACCATCTGAGCCACCCAGGAGCCCCTAATTGTCTTTTATATTGACTAGGTAATTTTTACAATTTTCTAAGGACAGTAGTTACGTTTTAAGAAACTGGTAACAATGCAAATGTTGCTTGTGCCTAAAAATGCAAATGAACTTTGTCTAGTAGAGAATAAAAATCATTATAAGACATTTTCATCTGAATGAATTTTAACATTTTTTTGTTTCCTCACTAATTGATGAGCTAAATAAAATCTTTGATAAGTGTTCATTTTATGTTTGATGAGAGTCATGATTTCACCATCTTGAAAATTATACTTTCAGGGGCACCTGAGTGGCACAGTGGTTAAGTGTCTGCCTTCGGCTCAGGGCGTGATCCCGGCGTTATGAGATCGAGCACCACATCGGGCTCCTCTGCTATGAGCCTGCTTCTTCCTCTCCCACTCCCCCTGCTTGTGTTCCCTCTCTCGCTGGCTGTCTCTATCTCTGTCTAATTAATAAATAAAATCTTTAAAAAAAAAAGAAAATTATACTTTCATAGAAGGTAAAGACTGAGTGTCTCTAAGTGCCTGCATTAAGCTCCGCATTGCCATTTATGCTAACTTACTAAATACTCAAAACAACTCTACAGGGTGAAAGACTTCCTTGTGGAGTCCTTGCAGATTAATGTTAAAGAAAAAAGTCTTCAGTGGTCCTTGTTAAAGAGCAGTAAGACAGACTTTATCCAGGACCATCACGATAAATGTAGGGACCCTTGTGATGTTTTGCAGTGGGAAGAGAAATTGGGCTCTACTCCGAATACAAGGAAAAGTGGGAATTTATAACCAAGGAACAGAGTGAGAGTAAGTAAAGGGAAAATTACTAAAAAGAAACATCAGAGATAAGGGGGGATTCTAGCTAAACTGACCTAACAGGATTCTTGTTGAAGGGAGGCCGGTGTGAGCAGATTATCACCTAGGGGATGGTGGAGAACCAGTTACCGGATAATCAGATAGTATGACTCATTAGATGCTGAAGATGGCTGAACTGACCTAACAGGATTTTTGTTAACATTGGATAATGCAAAAATGAACATGGAAACCCAAAAGTCAGGGCCTGCTTGAGAAGTGACTCCAGAAAAGCCTGCCTGGAGTTTGGTCAAAAAGAGAATATCTGTCACTGATAAGAGCTCTGAGGTTTCGGGAGGAAAAGGTAAGTTAACAAATATCTGTGAAACATCACAATAGGTTTTCTAACAAGGGTTTAAGGACGGCCTAAGTAGCAAGTACCTGTTAGGGGTGAACTGGAATGTTTGACTTATCAAACTTATAAAACGCTTAAATATCTGTATTTTAATATTAGTTTACAATGTGTTATTATAATCTACATTAAAATACATTTATCATGGTGTATCCGTAAGTGAGAGATAAATTCATCTTTTTATAAACTGGTACTGTATCTTTTGGAAAATTAACAGTGAAGAAATTTTGTAACATGCTATTTCATTGAATTTGCTCTGAATCTCATTATTGTAATACTTGAGGTTTTTTAACTGCTAATCTCTATGAGATAAAAATTTATATTTTATAAACATGCTTACTTTTTTACTTCAACAACTAATTAATAATAAAGCCTAACAACAACAAAGTAGCACTTACTTATTTGTTTTCAAAAGCAGCAATACTAATAAAACAAAATGAAGGATTAGAAATATGGAGTATTTTAGAATTTTGACACATTTATGCAAATAATAATAATAATAATTAAATAAAGGATCTCATTCTTTCCTGTATATGAGGTGATCACGAACCATTTTCTTACCTGATTTTACACTTTATCCTAACTCTCTTATCCCATTGTCTGATTCTGTTCATGGTCACAGCTGGAAACAAATTTTTTACCCACCATTTAAAAATGTGCACTGAGCTACTGCAGGAAGAGTAAGTACAATAGAGACAATAAGCAGTAGGAGCTTGTATCCACATCCCATCCTTAAGGACTAAGATTAGTAGAAGGTAGGAACAAAAATGTCTACATAGTCCCAGATTTGGTGTTCCTTCATGATTTAGTGAAGATTAATAATAACTCAGTTTTTCTACTGTGGGGGCTCTTAGAGTCTCCATTCTTATGGACATTTACTATGGGACAGCAAATGAATTTTAAAGTCAAATGGACCTAGGATTGACTTCTGTCTGGCTTTGTTTTTGACTAGTTGTAGGGCAAGATTTTTAACCTACTAGAACCTCTTTCCTTAGTTGTAAAATTAGTATAGTATGTCCTTCATGAGGATATTGTGAAGGTTAGAGAAGAAGAAGTACATGTTACATTTCACAGATAGTTGAGTTTTAATAATGATAGCCATTATAGACACAATATAAAAACCAGGTACAATCTCTGCCAGAAAGAGTTTCACTGAATTTTAGTGATCAATACTCTTTCTTGGTATGGTGTTTGGACCTCAGTAACTACAGCATCTAGTGAGGGGGAAAAAAACCCCAAAAAACATACTGTAAGTGAAACAAAGGGTTTGAAGTTGATAAGGAAAGGGGCTACCAAAGACAATGTTGAAGCCAAACATAAAACCAAACTTGAACCAACAAGAAGGTATATTCTAAAAAGCTAGAAGTTTTATCTGGAGGAATATAGGGAACCAGTGAAGGGTTTTAGACTAGAGAAAGTTCATGTGTGTCCTTTAACAATATCAATCTGGGTAGTGCAGTGGGCTGAGCAGCCGACTCTTGGTTTCAGCTCAGGTCATCATCTCGTGGTCTTGGTCATGCTCAATGCAGTCTGCTTAAGACTCTCTCTTCCTCTTCCACTGCCCCTCCCCTGCTCTCTCTCTCTGTCAAATAAATAAACCAGTCTTTAAAAAATATATATCAACCTGTGCACAGAGTAGGGAATCGAATCAGCAACTGACTTCCTGGTAAAATGACCACCTGTTCCAGAGGTCCGTCTAAAAGTAAGAAGGATAAGGGTAACCTATGGAATGTTAAATTGGGGAAATAAACATTTGGGGGACTTCTTAAATTGCACCCATTCATGACTATTTCTCTAAGCATGAGGATATAACACAGCTTCCAGTTGCTGAGTACGACACAGACTCAGTCCTCACCACACTTCGGAAGGCAGAATTTCGAATGATGATGTCAGTCATTATGCTTGCCCATTAGCCCAGAGCGAGCAGGCTCACTGCTGGAGGACTCCCTCCATCCCCAGACACACTCTACTGGGACCTTAAGTTGGTGCCTTCCTTGACAGCTTGACCAGCGATGGCAAACCAGGTAGGAAAAGATCATTGGGAATGTTCAGTTTCCCTCTCAAGAATTTGAAATAGAAATATGAGTGAATTTGCCAATAACCAGTAGGCAGATATGTTAAGAAACAAAACAACAACAACAACAACAACAACAACAAAAGGCTGAGAAGTAAATGCAGTGAAGTCTTCCACAGAAGCAGAGCACTCACATTCAGACCCCACACCCTGGCTCTACCATGTGTCAGGTTCTCACTGGAGCTCAGCTGTGTGTCAGTTCTTATGGAGACCAAAGACGGGTTGTTCAAATTTCCATAAGTACACGTGCATATACGTCCTTCAAATAAAACTTCTATTAAATAAGACAATTGAATAAGCTTCCATGTGGAATAATTCAAACCCAGGCTATCTAACCTCGAAGCTTTTACGTTTTCTCTTATATCATGTTTCTTCTATTTGTAGATGAGATCCATGGTTCTATATCATCTTGTCAGCTTTATTATTTGTTGGTTTGATTTTCAGGATGGTTGAACTCTTGAACAACCACACTGCAAATGGTTTATTGGCTTTGTCCTCAAACTGAGTAAAGAAACTGAGCAGTATGGTAGCTAGGTAGATTGGATTAGCCTGCCAGAAACTCATGTGGTCAATTATTCAGATTCAGTTATTATAATTTCTAGATACATATGAAGTTGTGCTCTTGAGCTCAACTTCTATCAAAGGATTCTTTAAAAAGTCAGAGGTATTTTAAGTTGCTCAGTGCCCATGAGAATAAAACTACACATGAAAAGCTAAAGCAATTATGAAATTAAGGAGGTCAGCACGACCATGGGTTAGGCCAGAATGGTATTATAGCTGTTTATTCCCTCACCTTAGCCTTTCAACATTCCTGTTTTGTGAGAATACTCCAAGAACAACCCTTAATGTAGCTATCCCTTAGAAATCAGCTCCATGGGGCATGGAATCAAAAAGAAAATTCTCTGCAGTGCAATCGGACAAGTTGTTTCACGCGAAATTGAATGCTAAAAGAACATCATGCCTTCTATGCAGTAGTGTGGAGAGAGTGGGACATATTCAAAATACTGAAGGAATTATTTTACACTGATAGTTTTTGCTGGTAATTAATATTTGAATGGGTGCTATTTTTACAGGTGTATCTCACTGCCCTGCAGTAGAATTCTGGGGTAGGAAGACACAGGCCAGAAAGAAAGAACATAACACGGATTGTTAATATTGTTTGTGTCCCCTTTGCACTAGGTAGATGAATACCAGCTCTCAATTTTCCCCTCCTGTTCTGCTAAACAACGACCCTTATAACCTGAAAGAAAATTAGTAGTGTGCACGAAAAACATTTTTTAATGATCTTGAAAAAAAAAAGGTTAATTACCTTAACAGCTAGAAACTGTTCATTTCTTTCCAAAACCCCTCTTAAATTCCCTTTGCTGCTGTATGTTATTTGTCAGATATTTACCTCTCAAATAATTCTTTTTTTTTCTCTCTAGAAGAATTGACCGTTTCTTGGTTCAGACTTGGGCTGAGCATTCTTTTTTTTTTTTTTTTACTATACAAAATAAAAGCCATGATATTTGCAAAGTATGCTGATATTCTTCTCATATTTACCTTAAATATGAAGATACAGTTAAGGCTGTCCACAAAAACATGTTCTGTCTTCTCTGTCACTTGATAAATAAGATATTCAATTGATAGAAGCAATGTAGTATTTCTCATAATCCGCTTATTTTGTTTCTATAGCCAGTTGTTTGTCTATCCCTAATGTGCTTTCAAAAAATCTTGATTGTAAAGGGATTTTTTTTTTATATTATAGGAGTCCCTAGTAGCAGTATTTTAAAGACAATGTAACTTTCAAGCTACATGTGTGTACCAGAGAAATGTACTCCAGGCACTTTCCCAGTGAAGTACTTTGAGCATCAGGTCCCTGTTTCTACAGTGCAAATCAAGCTTTCTAGCTATTAGCTGCCAAAAAGCGAACATGACTTTTGGCTTAGAATTCATTTTAACTCTATTTTCCCCTTCATTCTAAATTTCTGTTTCTTCTTGTCTCAAGGGCATTTTCTGCACAAATTCTTCTAACTAAATGTGCATATGTTTCACCGGCTTGGCTTCGTAGACAAAGACTATTTCCACATCCTATCAAAACGCATGATTTAAAGAGTGAGACTCTGTGGATTGTATAATTCTGTGTTCTAAATAACTCCCACTATCAAAAATTCTTTGGATTTGTAAAAATCTAGACGGTTGGCATCATGAGGGCAAAACCTCTGGAAAATTGACTGCAACTTGCAGTTTTAGCATCATTTCCACCATCAATCAATTATTCAATCAGTCATCATCATCAATAATCTTAAATATACAGTGAGCCCGAATCTGGTTAGGACACTGCATTAGGCATTAAGGATATATATGGCTATGAGAATGAGTTTTGTTTTCTAGGAGCTTATAGTTGATATGGGGTTGCCAGATATACGGTTGAAAGCATGAAGATATATAAGATATCATATGCAGAACAGAAAATGCATTCTATGTGAGTTCAGAAGTGGAGTTTGGAGAGATGATTCTCTGTGAGTCTGTCATATATCTGTGCACCAGGGGCACTGATTCTTTTGTTCAAGATTATCATTTTATGGGTGTTTGTATACCAAGCAGCCTAGAAAGCTGAAATCGTGTGTCCCATAGAACAAAGAACAGGTTAGTATGCTGTCCAGTATGATAATTGATATTATAATGCTCCCCTCCAGGTTCAATTAGGCAGATTTGCTTATAATCATTACAGAAGGTTCAGGGTCCCTCAGCTATGATACAAATTTACTGCATGCCAATCTTCCACCTGGGCCACTGCGTATCATCCTGTAGGATTTGAGCAACAAGGGAACTGACAAGAGCATTCCTGGTCGTGGCTAACTTTTAATTACCTGGACGTTTGAATTTTATGAAACCCCATATAACAAATGAGGAGGAAGATGGTGTAGGTATAGGTGTGATTAGCTAATTGATCCTAGGAGGTTGAGCTTAACAGGGCACACATATGTAAAAGAAAGTGGAATTTAAAAATTGGGGTAGCTTCAAAAGTATGCTTAATTTTTTTTTTAATTTCGCTTGGGTTCTATGAATAAAACCCATGATGAATAATCTGTATTTTTTTTCTCAAAACTTTGTATAGGTGGTAATTTTTCATTGGAAATCTTATTGTAAATTAGATTATTTTTCCGTGCATGTATCCCCCCATTAGATTTTTGGCTAGCAGTGTCAGATATCATCTTGTTTCGGCACAGAAATGTGTGTAGTACAGCTTTGAAATTATGGCAACCAGTACTGAAGAGAGATGCCTATTAAGAGATTTAATCATGGGAATGCTTATGTTCAATAAAAGTTATCAAAAAGCATTATCATAATGAGGAACTTCAATGCTCCTCAAGTACAGCGCCTTATGAATTATGCGGAGCTATTTTTGAACTACAATGCAACACTAAATTAGGTTCTTCTTTCGTAAAAAAAAAAATTAAAGCATAATCAGTTACAATTCTCTAGTCATTTCTAATTTCTACAATGCTGCCTTGATTTTGTAAACCTACCGAAATCATGTCTTTTTTAGACTCCTTTTTCCTGGTTTAATGTCACCTTACATCAGTTTTACTTTTCTCCCAGCTCCGGCTTATAAAACCAACTGGCACCGGTGATGAGCCTTCACGGTGGAACCCAGCAAATGCTATTGCCATTTCTCTCAATCCAGACTAGTCTTGCAAACATGCTGCCTCCATTTAGTGAAAATAAAACGGGTAGAACAGAAAAAGGAGATCATGCGTATCTTAAAATAACAGCAGCCATATGACAGTTTCAGGCTTGTGTTTGGAGAATTTGCATATATCCCATTAAGTCTGCCTGAGCTCCACTTTCCAATCTTGATGTTGCCAGTCAATTTGCAGAGGTCAATAATATCTTTTTTTAAATGCAAGTTTTCTTATAATTGTACCTCAATAACTGACAACAGGCCCCGCCAAAAAGACAAGAAAGACAAGTGTTTGTTGCAGGAAAACATCAATATATGGCATTTCGTAGACAGGACTACTCTGGAAAGACTCAGCTATTTCGGACCATTAGCATCAAGTCAAGGTTTCAAATGATAAATTCAATTAGAGTGCAGTTGACTAAGTGACCTAAAATAGTGTGCATTAGGAGCAATGTACGAGCATGGAGTTCATTAAATGGCAGTATCAATGCGATCACCTTTTAGTAACACAATCAATTTGCTGGTCTTTGAATAGTCGTGGTGGTCAGACTAAATTAAATTTAATGTACATTGACCGAGTGATTTACAGTATCTAGATACAGTATCTCAGAAAAAAGGAAGCTGCCTTTCAAGTATTCCTGCTGCAAATAGATCTAAAATGGGCTGAGTAAGGTGAGGAAACTTGCCTTTTGTTTGCTTCCAAGTTTTACAATAGTTCTTTTCCTGAAGTCTGCAAAACATGTCAGACTAATCGGAATCCTGTAACTCCATGGATAGTACAGGCTTGAGTGCTGCATTGGCAAATTGGTATTCCATTTACATTCCCATCAAAGCCTTTAAGGTTTGTATTGCTGGATTCCTACTGACAGGTGCTATGCAAGCAGCACTATTAAGATATGCGGGAAAGAGTCATTGCAGCTTAATAAGGAAGCCATGAAGATTCAAAGATAGGACAAGCAAAGTCAGTTTAAATTTATTACAAGAGCATCAGAATTCTTCATTTTTCAACTTTCTTTAACATATAATATACAAATAAAATAAAAATGGTAAAGATCTCTTCTGAATGGTGGCCACATATGTCATATTCAGATATATTTTTAATAATGTATATGTGTGTATATACATATGTGTGTGTGTGTGTGTGTGTGTGTGTATTTTTCCCCCTCCAAATAGCTATTCTCTATTAGCAAAAGATTTGTCAATACCCATAACAACCATGTCCTGTATTTCATACTTGCACTCTGGTCTCTGGCTCTTTGATGATTTGGGGTTGAGGGGAGAATTTAGAGAACCAGGGAAAATCTGTTGGATGTGTTTATGCTCCATGTTATCTTTAGAATAAATCAGCTCCCTGTACTTTGCCAGCAATTGGTACAGTTCAGAGTCAGAACAGATTATATACCAGAAATTCTAAACAATAATAAATAAAATAGTTACTACCACATAAAATACCTCCTTGAAATTGAGAATATTTTTAAAAAGCTCCCGTGTTTTATGTATATTCTTTAAAGCTCCCTCTAAACTTCAGTTCGTGCCAGAATTGACTGCTATTCTGTTAGGCTGGGCTAGGGGGTGCCATAACCTTACAGCTGAATAAAATCTGGCAACTAGCACGAAAAGATGTTTCCTCATTCTCCTGGCAGAAGAGGTAAGATATGTGCATACATAGGTTTCTATCCGCTTTCATAAGGTCCCCCAAAGAGGAAATTTTAGCAGGAATATTTGAAATCCCTGATTTTTACATGAAATATGTTGATGCTTCAAATCATTTTATATTTTAAAATATGTGAATTTTATATCTTAGGAAAACTATTGAGGTTATTTTTTCTTCAGTGGGTCTTTATATTTTTCTCCAAATTTTAAGACCATGAGTTCTAAAGAATAATTGAAGTTCTGGGCGAGTAAGTATCCAATGAAGAATTTTCTCATATGATTTTTTAAATTATTATTTAAGACAATTTCATTTTAAGTCAACCTAAGAATGCTGCATTTTAGAGAGAGCAGAAGCCAATTCCATTATTTACTTTTCTAATTTTCTCACATGTTAAGAAATTAAAATATCTTTTAGTAAAGATTAAGGTTTTTTTAAGTTAGAAAACACTAATATTGACTCACTATCGTTGTTCTTTTATCTCTCCAGAAGCATTGATATCATTTAGATATTTTGATATTTTGATTACAATACCTATTTAAATGGCGCTTGCCCTAGTCTGGTAGCTAAAAAAGAAACGGTCAAGAGAAGTCTGTAGAGCAAAATCTCTATATAAAATGTATTGTAAGACTCAGATTTAAAGTTCATTGAGAAAGTTGGGTCAGGGTGTTTTCTTTTTTGGGGTATATTTGAAATTTCTTGTTAGGCTATTTTTAAGGGAATTTTGAGAAATGCAACCATCCACTTGTTTGAATCTTCTTCGTCCTCTAACTTTTAAAGACAATCTCCTGACACAAAAGATTGATGAAGAATAAAGGATTTTTGAGCTTGCCTGAATAACATTAGAAAAATGTGTTAAACTGCAATGCCCAGGACTTTGACAGACCTGACGAATATATGAATATGGAGTGAGCGAAAGTCAGTTCTTATCCATGGGATGCTCACTCTAATCTTTCCCTTATACCGAAGATGGCATATGAACCCCAAATAGGTTTAATTTCATAAGCCTAGAGAAAAGCATCCTTCCAGTTACTTTACTTGGTTTATAAATAAGTTAAATATCCTACATCTATTTCATATGTAGGAAAGATGTGGATTGACTCTTGCCTGAAGAGTATATTTAGTACTTCTGAGAGGAGTGCTGTTTTGTACATAATCAATTGTTTTCACTTATGGGATTGCATCCTTCAGGGCCCAGGATTAGGCGGGGGTTGGGAAGTAGTTATTTAGTTAGTTAATTTAGCAAATAGTTAATGAGAACTTATGCCTGTCATTGGGTATCAGCTGTGAAGACAGGCTGGTCTCCATTACAATAGAGCCCACGTTTTACTGGGGAAATAAAGAATCATGGAGAAAATTTACAATGTATTTTAGTAAGTGAAACAGGCTAAGATAGTATTAAGGTACTTCAAAGAAGAATTACCTAACCTGTGTTCCTTAACATGAAGGCCACACCATGAGAAAAAGAGATTAAAAATGCAGTTAAGGGGGAACCACCTGAAGCTAACACTCAATTCCTGACTTAGCTCCTAAGTCCCGCAAGTTACAGGTTCCTCAGGAACTCTTAGTGCTAAATAGATAGGTTTTGACAGACCAAAGACCCCTACCTAACATTCTCTGCATTGCTCATGACTCTCACAACCATTGGCATAAAAGGGCTCAATAAACATTCTCGACTAATTATGTGTACCTGAAATAGTAACATGAAATACTATTTTTCTGTCATACAATTAAAACAAGCATTTGAAAGAAAATCTCCAACTATAAAATCCTTTGATGTTCAAGTTGCATTAAAACTTGCATTTCCTAATCACAAAGGCCCTTTTTAAAATGTACAGCTATTTGTGTATGGTGTTTGTGAGTGGGTGTGTGTATTTACTGAGCTGTGTGCGTGAGAGTGATTTAGGAGGTCAGCAAGGGCGCCCTGTCTCCTGGTCAGTGTTGCAGCCAGTCAGCTCTTGCCAGTCAGAGTGTGATGGATGACTTTAGGAATTGAACTCTGACCCTCACTGGGAGAGCATGCTCCTTGTCAGAAGTGTCTCAAAGGATTCGCATTATCCTTTAATTTAAAAGACTCTTGAAATTACTTATAATTTTTGCCTTAGGTAATGAAAACTTCCTTTTCAGTTTATAAAAAGTTAATAGTAAAATGATGCATATTTCAAATAGCCACTCATGGCATGAAATTACTAAATGATTTAGACAGTATTAATATTATGGCAAGAAAATACTAATTGCCACCCCATTATTATCAAAATAATTGACCAAATTCACTTTAATGAATATAATTTATTTGTAGCACTGAACAAGTCTTGGAGAAGATAAAGCAAACTGTGATAGGCAAAAAAATTGTTGTTGTTATTTTTCACACTGAATTGTTTTTAAGAGCATACACACATTCTATATGTAATGCATAAACCCCTTGAAAAAAATTAAACACATACACAAATATAAGCTCAGTCAACATTACCATGTAATTAACTAAGTCCTCAAAAATAAGCGGATGTTTGATTATTTCAGTCCTATGTCAATGCTGCCATTTGCTGAATTTTATTATATTAGAATGAAATAAGCCTGGATACTGAAATCCAAAACCCCAGGTACACCTTAGAGCCCCCCAAAGATTCACCGAAGATAGTTGCCAGAACATCGGTTATGCCTAATTCAAGTAGACATGTTTAATCAATAGGAAAACTAGTAAAGTTCAGAGAAAACTATGTTAAAACATATTGTGAAACAATGCCTATGCTGAATCTACCTCAGGCTAAGTTAGTCTTTTCCAAAGATGTGTGGATCGGCTAAGACTAAAATTAACATCTTTATGTAAAACCGTGATACGACATGACGAATCTGAAGAGCAAAATCAGCATTGTTTCTTACTTCGCAGACTCTCAGATATTAGAATGTTTTAACACCATGTCTGGGTGACCTTATTATGACAGATTTATTTGCCTTATAAATTGCTTTTAAATATAAATATAAGCCATTTGGGAAGAGATTTATTCTTTTCAAAATCAAAAACTCTACCTATAAGAAAAAGCTTGCAGTTGAAATGAAAGCTATATTTAAATATTCAACATTCAACAAAAGACAGGACTAAGTTAAGTCTCTCTATAATGAAAAAACATGGGATTCTACCAAAAAATTATTAATGAAGAATAGGAAGGTTAAGAGAGGAGAAATGCGTAAATCTTACAAATTAAACTCAGGAACACAATTCAAGAAGGGATTGGAGCAATAGGGTACCTGTTTCCATATACATTGCATTAAGAACATATCATAATTTAACCATGCTTTCAGTGGTTTCATTCAATACCTCATTTCCTAATAATGGCCAAAATGAAAGATACCATTTTATCATCCTGATGTGTGTTGGTGGTTCTTTGTAAATTTATCCGTCACCCCCTTCAGCCAACATTCTCTCTTTCACCCATTCCTCTTAGCATGTAGTCATAACTTCCTCTGGGGTTTTTGATGCTAATGACATGTTATTGAATATTCAATAGTATTGTGTCACTAATATTTTACAGGTAGTGTTGCTGGGAGCACAACTCTAGGTGGAGCTTCTCTAGATCCGTCAGAAAGTCTGAGAACGGTGTTCCTTGGAGGCGTGATTCGCAGTGTTCATGGTCCTATGGGTAGCTCTGATGAATACAGTAGATGACAAGGCTTGGCTCCCAACCGTTGCTAGAGGAAGACTGACTTAATGAGTGTGACTGCTCTTGAGTCCCTCCTCTAGATTGTAACTTACATCTTCCTAGCACTTTATGTTTGGTAAGTTTCATATTATTAATAAAATCATGACCTCCATACATATTTATTGACCAGCTTCGAGGTGAGAGGTCTTCTTCCAGGGCTAATGTGGCTGGCAGATAACTCTTGTATTCTCTCACACTCACTAGTTTACCTCTCACGATTACCTCGTTTTGATCCTGCCAATTCTACTTGGAAAATGGTGAGATAGTAAAATTGGAGGCAGGGAAAACTGCGAGTGAGGTATAGGAAAAAAGATTTTCTGTTATTTCCTTTCATCTTTGTTCATCCACCCCCTCCCTCAAAATAGGAAATATACTCCAGATGTGGGAGATCCTCTGTAATAGCCATATCATAGTTTTGTCCATTTTATTAAAAAAAAAAAAGACAAACCGTGGTTATGTTTTATTTGCTTTTTGGAAGGTACACAGAGGTATGTAGATCCTTTTCCCCGAGGTAGAGTACATTAAAAATGGATAAAAAAGAGCATCAACACATTTTCTTGTTCAAAGCTTCTCTTTTTGCGATTGCCCAGAAATTACAGGTTGGTCGGTCGGTTGGTTTTCTCTCAGAAGACACGGAATCATCTTCCTTCAGTGTCCTGAAAGAAGTAAGAAGTTATAATTCAATGTGAAAATTAAATCTATCTCAAATGAGGGAAGGGAACTCAGTTTGTCTATCACCGACATCTACAATTTCTAGTCAAAGGCGAATAGTATACCGGTTAACAATCTTCCCCCTTGTAAAAGTTCACAGGATAAGCGCTCAGTCTTTGGCCGTGGGCAGAGAAGAGGCTTCATAGGTGCACGGGCTACCCAGTCACACAGCTCTGAGTTTGGTTTAATGCTCTCCTGTAAACATTCTGAAATTCTTAATAATTTATGAACAACTAAGCTTGCATTTTTATTTTGTACTGGGCCCTGCAAATTAGGTAGCCAGCTGGCTGTGGGTCGTGATAGAAATTCATTTGCATCAGCTTGGGTTCTTAAATGCTTAGGAACCAAGATAATTCTAGCAACAGTGAAGGACTAGAGTAGGAACGGTGTCTTTAATAACTGAATATTAATGCTATTGCTTTAGAAGGCGAATAAAAAAAAAACACAAGAAAGAGTTCTGCCCATTCTCTGTCTCTTGTTTCCTGAATTACATTCTCACTGAAATTAAAAGAATCAAAATGAAGTCTGGCTTTTCATTTTAGCCCATTCACAAAAACGACCTTTTCTTTCAGCTTTCCTCCTGGGGTGTTTTCTTGTGCTTTCTCTTGAAAATAAGTAAATTTTCAGAAGGGGATCCACCTGATCCTTTTCAGCCTTGCCACTGTGAATACACGCTCTTCAGGAGCTTGGGCTCTAGAAGCAGAATGCTTTGGTTTAAACTTCCTTCGGAAATATTTTTTTAAACAGTGTGACCTTGGGTGACTTTCTCACAAAATCTCTCCCTGAGCTTTCTCGTTAATAAGATAGGAGTAACAGGAGGCTATAGGATAGATCTCACTTCTTGGTTTGAGGATGTAATGAGATAATGCATATCTCACAAGGTCTAGGCACATATTTAGTTATCAATACATTTAACATTTTTTTTTCCACCTTTACGTTCAGTTTCAGGGTGAATCATTTATGTTTGGTGTCACACTGATAATTATTTTACTAATCAGCATTTTAATTTCTGTTTTACAGCTAGCGTTATATGTGTTGTACTCTACTTCCTTTTTCTCCTCTCTCTGAAATGTTTTAAATAAATGACATTTCATAATAATTATTTTATAGAGACAAATCTTTTCCTAGCAGTTTCCCTTTTTTCAAGGTTCTACATTTTTCTTTGGCTTTTTCAAATAAAACATGTAAAAGGAAGCTAAAATATGAAAAAGTGTGCTTAATATTTTTGATATTCATAGCTTGAAACTAAATATAGTACCAGCTTCCATATATTAAATCAATCTACTAGTTACTTCTATGAATCATAAAAATACCATTTCATGAATTTTACTTTAGATCACAAAGAACTGATAATATTTTCCTTGCAAAATGAGATTTACATCCACTTTTCGGAGCCAATGAATATGGAAAATAGTGCAGGAGAGTGTGGTTGGCAGAGATTCATGGAAAGAAGCTATCCATTTTTTCTCAGGGCCCCAAAAGGGGAAATGTTAACAAGGAGCTATAAGGTAGCAGAGAAATCCTAATGAAGTTCATTTCCCACCAGTCAAAGAGATGAACATTTTAGGAGGCACAGCAATCGATCAGCAGGCTTATTAAATATTAACACATCTTTCTCACTTTCTTTGTCAGAGTTTTTGCAAAGTAACTAAGAATGTGACTGCGTCAAAGACTTGAACTCTTTCAAGGAGCAGGACAGGCATCAGCAGTCCTAGTTGATAACTTAGTATAATATACGATGCTTCATTTCAGAAATACCCGCAATGTCGCTGGCAGAGTGCTCAAAAGAGTACCTTCCCCACCCCAGGCCCGCTGCACTCTCGCACACCCACACCCCCGACCCACACACTCCTGCATCAAAGCATTCGTCACTGTGGGAAATAAGCACTTGCTACAGGAAATGCATATTGTTGACTGGGATCCTCCCAAGGCGGGATTTGTGATAGTTGCTTTCAAGCTTCTTCTTGGACACCTGGCAATACCACCCTTCTGACTGAAATTGCAAAGTTACCCTGACTTACCTTCTGGACATCTTAGGCATGTAAAACACAGTCTGGACAACAGCTTTCTGATGCTTTTGATAACATTGCCTTGCTTGATTTTCAAAGGTTTTGAGGGAGCAACACCTATTGTGATAATTTTGTTGTCAGAGGGTAATTTTTAACTGAATAAATTTCTTAAAATAGAGCAATAAATTTCTATGGGAGGCTAGAATACCCCCTTAAAAATTCAGATAAATTTCCACCCTAGTGTTCTTAAATTCTCTTAGCTAAACAATAATCTGATATTAATTTCAATAATTCTGTACATTGCATCATTAGATCATTGTAAGAAGTATAATTGGACATGGTGTTTAAATATGTCATAAAATATTTTGGGCTATAAATGTATAATTATTTAGAAAACATTGGTGCTGATGACTGAGCTTTTAGGGATGGATATTCATATTAAAACAGTTTTGGTCACTCCCCACTTCTCAAAGGCCAAGTCCAGACTTCTGGGGAGGTTGTCACAATCTGGCCCTTTTCTTCTGCTTTATATTGATCCCCCCCCATCAATCAAACTGTTGTGCTTAATAGGTTGAATTTATTTTGTCATTTTTCACCTCTATTATTTGGCTTATCTTACTTTCCTTGCTTATACTTCTCTTTCTCTTTTATGAAAGAAAGCTCCACTCATCCTCATGCAGCGTTATTGGGAGCCTACTATATATAAGGCATGATGGTTGGTGATTTTACATGGATTCACAAAATGAATATCTGAAACAATGGATTATTTTATTTTATTTTAAAGATTTTATTTATCTATTAGAGAGAGAGAGAGAGCACAAGCAGGGAGGGGCAGACGCAGAGGGAGGAGCACACTCCCCATTGAGCAGGGAGCACCAATGCAGGGCTCTATCCTAGGACCCCAAGATCGTGACCTGAGCCAAAGGCAGATGCTTAACCAACTGAGCCACCCAGGTGCCCCAACAATGGTTTATTTTAAAAATTAAAGGGGCACCTGGGTGGCGCAGTCGTTAAGCGTCTGCCTTCGGGTCAGGGCGTGATCCCGGCGTTCTGGGATCGAGCCCCACATCAGGCTCCTCTGCTAGGAGCCTGATTTTTCCTCTCCCACTCCCCCTGCTTGTGTTCCCTCTCCTGCTGGCTGTCTATATCTCTGTCGAATAAATAAATAAAATCTTTTAAAAAATTAAAAAAAATTAAGAAACTAGGGGTGCCTGAGATCTAAAACCTAAGTTCAGATTTTTTATTATTTTACAGTTGCCTTCAAGCCACCTTAAATTCCATCTCCTCTATAAACCCTTCATTACTAAACCTCAAGTAATTTCCAAACTCCTAAACAAAATTGTATAATTAACTGGCAACTGTGATCATACAACATTTCCTCATTCTCTGACTGCCTCCTTCTCTATATGTATATTTCTTAAATTCAAGAGTTCTGTGTTTATTTTTTTCACCTCCATAGTACTGTGTGAGGCTGATGTTTTTAAACCTAAATAAGGATAAAACAGTAAATGGCATTGTTTCAAGTTACAAAAATTTCATCACTTATTTAAGTCCTCTTCTCTTAAAATACATAGTATAGGAAGAATTTGGCTTTTATGTGAAGACATATAGGTACTCACAAATATACGCTTCTACCTGAGGGACAAAAAGAGGGGCTTACTTGATATTGAACCTCTGAGTATATATAACCATTAAATCCAGCTGACGGCGTTAATGTGGTTGTGCAGAGTGGCCAGTGTGCGCACAGGAATTACTGAAGAACTGGTCAAGAGTATGAGGGTGGCCTGGGGGAGTAGACTGCGCTTGAGAGAACGATCACGGATCCCCAAGATCTCCCTGGTTTGGGCAGTAGTGTATATATCAGGCAGATTGCCAGCATGAGCCAGAAATGAATTGCTACTCATCTGTTCAAAGCATTCTTTGTCAGTGAAAACTAGACCTCAGCTCAGCACTCAGGGCAACAGAGACGGTGAGAGACATCCTGATGAGTCTATAGAGCAAGGAGGATATTCAGACCCCGGCACTGGATTCAGCTCAGCATCTTTTATCCTGCCCATGTAACTTCAGACAAAGAGCAATATAAAAACTAAATGAATAACGGGCAAAATTAAGCCCATCTCAGAAGTGTCATTTCCCCCAGGGGATTTACCTTCACATTAGTTCCTCTTTATCCCTCCAAAACACAAGCATGCTTAAAATTTCCCATTGTAATATTTCTCGTTTGTTTCCCTAATGGACCCTTAATAGAAACAAATGAAATACCCAACCATATATTTCTCAGGGATGACTTTGAAAACCGGAAGAATTGAATATAATGCATATTTCTACAATGAATGAATGATCGAATGTAACTAGCTTAAAAATTAGCAGTAGAAATTTTGTATTTAATCCCTTGGAGGTCATGATAACTTTTACAGGTCTTTTAAAATGAATTTAATTCAATTGAGAAATCGGTACCTTCCTGTTTGAAGCTATAGTAACGAGCGATTCTATAAATGGATGTTGGTGCCAGAGGAACCCCATCAACTCCAGGAATATTCAGATGATCTAAGTGAAAATCCTGTAGCTGATGAAAGGGAGGGCTTCAAAAAATGAGCTACAGAAGGCAGGCAAATGTGACAAGACAGCTAGTGTTAATAGTCACATAGCAGCGCTTGAGGAATAATGATTTAAGGACATTACCATTGGCGTTTCTGTGGTTATGGGCTGGCCCTACCTCTCAGGCCCAGACCTGTACCTTGGTTAGAATCAATGCCAGGTAAGCTAGTTCAACTTATTGTGGAGATTCATTTAAAATATTGAAGTCTGAATTCCATCTGCAATTGGTATTAAACACATTTAATGCTGTCTGAGATCCATATGGTGAAAGGCAAAGCATCAGTTAAAAAGAAAGAACTGGGAAGAGGGTAGGTTTTGAGAAAGGATGAAATCGTAAGTATGGCAGCTGTGATGTTAGGGAAAGTAAACAAGATGTGAGAAGAAAGACCTGGAATAGAGTTCCAGATCCAACTGCCACTAATTGGGGGCCATTGGAAACTGTAACTTTTCTGAATTTGAGTTCATTTATTAAATTAGGATAAAAATGACAACAGCTAACTCAGACTCTTTCTGATGTGAGGAACTAATAGATCGTGTCTGCGAACGTTCTTTGTAGTGGTTAAAGTGCATGGAAGCGTTAGCCGTATGTTCTACCACTTTATCATGAGACACTGACACCAAAGTAGATTAATGAGTATCTTCTTTCCTTGTGCATGACCTGCTTCTTTTTATTAGATGACAAAATGAAAATGATTTTGTAGGCTGACAGGATTTGGAGAAACACTCTGCACTAAAAGTGCCAATAGTTTTCTGTTTTTTTAAATTTATGTGTTTCATGTCGAACAACCCCTCCCATTTTTCCACTTGTGAAATCACAAGTGGAAATCACAAAAATCCTCAGTCGAGGCGACACGTTATATGAAGAGCACATGAGGTGATGGATGGCAGATTAATTTCGGAGATCGGGTCTGATACGAATGGGTTAAAGAGTAAAACAAAACAAAACTTCAGCCTCTGAGGCCTAGGGTGGGTTGGGAGAGAAGCCGAATAAAAAGAGCTTGAATGAAAACTCTGCAAAAATATGAAGCCACTTTAGGTAGAGTTCACCCTGTGGTCAAACATTGTTACAAACTCTTTGACAGATCAAAGGGAAAGTCTAGTTTCCTCAGCATAAAGGAGTTTAAAGAGTTGAGGAAACAAAAATGGAACCTCAAAACACTTTAGTCAAGGCAGGAAACATGTGAACTAAATGACTGAGAAACTCTTCCAGGGTTGGAAAGTTTAAAGAAGCCACTTTCGAGTCTAGATGAGCAAAGGACAACACAGAAACTGAAAAGTAAACATAACACAGTTAAGAGGGAAACTTTTACCACCGAGGGATGCTGGTGTCAAGAGTATGTTTAAGATTACCCTGGAGATCAAGGGTAGAAATTCTGTCTGGGCCAGTGGAGTCAGGAGAAAATCTCAGTGTGAGAGAGGAGAGATCAAAGTTAAAACCTCAAAGCTTCCCCAGAAAACCACAGACAAACTAGCAGAGGTATGTTTCCAATGTACCCTGACGGTGTGTTTCCAGAGGCAACGCAATACCTTGAGGATATTACGTAGATATTCATTAGGAAAAAAACCACTCTCCTGAATTATTATATTGTTTTCCAAAATAAGAGGGAAACAAAACCATGGAATAAAAGTGCATGACCTCAGTAGCTTCAGCATTTACTATATAAATAGGTGCGTTTTCTATACTCTGATCCCATTTGTACGTACAATAGAATAACTTCCACTTGCGATAAAATCTAAGCAAACTGGATTTTAGACTTAAGATGCACAGAATTATTTTGAGTATGTTTCCGCTAAATGTGTAGCAGTGAATATACATACGGATATAGAGATCATATGTTCAACCATTTAATACTAAATGCACAGAAATACGAAGTTGGTTTTACACCGTGGAATTTATAATCTGACTTCCTTTTCTCATGCATGAGCACACTTCCAATTTATTTTATGGAGATAGTTTTTTTTTTTTGATACTTTTTTTTTGTTTTTTTAATTTTTCAATCTCACCTCTTCCACAATGGCACACACTCCTGCACAGAAAAACCAAATGCTAATGCTTGAGTCCTTCATGGACATTGTAGGACTGCTTAATATTCTAATACTAATATTAAAAATAACATTAGTACGTTTATAATTGTTAGTAATAACATTTTTCAAGGAATCAGGAAAGTGGTGCATAAAATTGCTCCAGATTATATTAATTTATTACCTCGTCAATGTGAAAAATCTGCCGCATATGAAGGCCCCAAGGATGCTAGTACAAACTTGACACAGTGCTTAGTATTGCAGTCCTAACACACGTTCGTCATCACTGAGCTCGTGTTCTGTAAGACTTGTAATACCAATATAGAACGTATAATTATTTATTCAAATCAATGACCCATTTCCGGTATAATGCACTTTTTGCCTGACCTCAGCCTTGTTTTCTGTGTATTTTTTCTCCTGCACCATCTCTTTGGAGCTTTCAACTGATTTGATCTTGGCTATACTTGCTCTGCTGAAAACCCTCTACTACTGGGAGAACTACTGGAAACATCTCTCCTTTTTGGCCTGAGCTCTGGAAATCTAATACCTCTCTGATTATTCCTAGTAATTAATCCTGACTGGTTTTCCTCTTCCTCTACCTATCCTTTAACTGTTGGTATACCTTTAAGTTTGCTCTGTGTGTTTGCTCTATACATGCTTTTGTATACATTCTTCCTGGGACAACCTAGCCTTCTGCCATAGGCAGTTTATAACATTTATAAACTGCTGGCTTCTAAAACGCTGTATCCCAACCCTAGCCATTCTCTTAAGTTCAAAAATTATACTTTCGGCTAGCTATGTGAGACCTCTATCTGGTGATTACATTCAGTATGCCAAAATGTAAATCGATAAATTGAACTCAAATTTGGTAACTTGTGCATGTTTATGACATTTTTCTTCAAGGCTATCACCATTCACCGTGCATTCCAAGCTAAAAACAAACAATCAAACAAACAAAAAACCCAAAACACCGACCAACCAAAGAAACCAACAAAAAACATCTACTCCTAGACTTCCATCCCTCTCACCCCTCATTTCAAACTTTCAAATGGTTCTCAGAGCTTGTTGATTTCATCCCACAAATATTTCTAGAATGTGGCTTCTACTGTCCAATTACACAGTACCTCCCTAGGCAAATCTCTCACCTGCCTGAAATATCTTGCCCAGGCCATTCATTCCAAGTGGCTTCCTACCTAATTTTACATAAGTGTTTTTCTACATCATAGCTAAGGTATCTTCCTAAGTTTACACATTGAACCACATAATCTCGCTACTAAAAGACCCATCATGTGACTTGGTGTGCTCATAAAATAGAGTCCAAAGGCTAATGCATATCAAGCAAAGCCCTCTAAAATCCAGCTTTTTCCAGGTCTCTGACTCTGTATCTTCCACTTCCCCATAACTAGCAGCCCACATACCCACTGGCTTTCTTATACTCCCTTTCTTATCATGCTCATTCACTGCCATATGCTTTTACGTGAAGTTCTATTAGTCCAGAATGCCCTTTCTGTTTCCCATCTGGTAAACCACTGCTTACGCTTTACGTTGTCCACTTAGTGAAGTCATACCTAACTCCAAAGAGAGTTTGTGGTTTTCTTTTCCATATTCCTACATGACTATTCCTTTCTCCCTTGAAGTATTTTACTCACAGTATCATCATTCTTTCATAATCGTCTCTACCTATCTGAGAGTTATGTTGTAGTCAGCTTTGCACTCTCTGTGGTTAAGCATTGAAAGGTTTCTCTGAAGTTGCAGTTATAAGTGTCCAAGCTGAGATATGAATTCTGGTTTTCTGCTCCTCTTTCCAGACCCATTCCCATTAAAATAGTCTGCCACCCTCGTTCAAGATCCCCTTTTCCTTTTTGGCTGTACCGTTAGTAACCCCCATTTTTATTCTCTGGTTGTGCTTGTTCCTTCATCAAAACAAATTTGACTTCCAATTCATCAGAATTGTGCTCAGTGACTTCATTGCAATGGCAATATTTTGGAAAAGGCAAGGATGTCACAATGACTTAAATCATTCTTCTAATGTAGGCACCAGAATATAACTCACACCACGCACTTGTGGTTAAAATGTATGTGTACAAGTATTTTATGCATTTTATTTATCCATAGAATGGGTCATTTTGACCAGTTTCCTGAGGCACAAACTTTCTTCCCCTCCATATGTATCTTCACCCATGATATGTGGCTGAATGTCCTTGTTTAGTAACTGGATAATGTTGGGATTGTTAGCTGTTGGAGAAGGGGGACATAGGGATGAATGGTAGGAATGAAGATGAAGGAGGAGAATGTCATAATGTTTATGCTTTATCTGTCCTCTTTACCTCGGTTTGAGTCATATTGGATAGATAATAGAATAAGGTGTGTGTGTTCTTAGTTTTGTTTTTTAAGTGTGGGTTCAATCATACTTGTTGTATTTTTCACATATGAATTCAATTATACCCATAGAATATTATATAAATATGAAGTTCTGAAAATCTTTAAGTAAAATTTACCTATATTATATCTTATCATTACTAGAAGATTTCAGTTGGAGTAGGTTTTGGCCATATATGCCCATTTATATAGGAAGAATACATATATTATATAAATAAATAATGCATAATGTATAATACATAGCGTAATATTGTACATATATATATATATAACTATATTCCTTTGGGATTTATAAATATGTATATATATTTATAATTTTAACCAAATGAAAATTTAGAAATGTGTGTCATGTTTAGAAAGGCATGTGATCTCCTTTTTTTAAGATTATTTATTTATTTATTTGAGAGAGAGCAAGAGAGAGTGAAAGAGAGAGTGCACAGAGGGAGAGAGAGAGGGAGAAGGAGGCTCCCTGCTGAGCAGAGCCGTACATGGGGCTCCTGGGGCTCGATCCCAGGAACCAGAGATCATGACCCGAGCCTAGGCAGACGTTTAACCCACTGAGCCACCCATGTGCCCCTAAAAGATGGTGTTTGAATCAAATATATGTGTAATGAAAGTGATTCCTTCAAATCCTCAGTTTTAATTTCCTCATCTCTAAAATGAGAGGGTGGGAACATAAGATGTAAATATCCAGTTTTGAAATTCTCTTACGCGATAAGAAAGCTCTCAACCCCTGCTAAGGCAATGGAAGGAACCAAGCAAACATTCCTCTGTCCTTTAGAAACCTCTGCGACATTTGAGAAGCCCAGGGAGGATTGCGTGTCTTGCTAAATTTTCGATTACAAAAAGTGCAAATGCTCTTAGATTTGTTTTGGCATGACATACAATACATTTCTTTTACCGACTTCGACTACCACTGAAGTCTAGACTCTCAAATTCTTCAACATTCATATTCACTGCCTGAGGAAAAATGCGTGGGTAGAACAGGGTATGAGAATATGGCATTTAATTATTAAATCGATACATGTGCCTGACTTGCAGAAGCTAGGTACAATTTAAATCTGGTTAAAGGAAGCCAATCATCCATTTTCTGAATCTCTGAAAGCATGCAACTTTGCCTTTTGCAGTTGAAGGCTTTTGAAGGCTACAACAGTTTAGCATATAACTAATTAACTAACTAGAAATGAAAACATTTCATATGCGTTGGGCACACTCTTTGACCTTTTTCTTTTGAACTTTTCAAAAGTATTGTAGTATGACAGACATTTTCTTTTTACGTAGTTACATAGTGGTCTTACAGGTTTTACACAAACTCCTGCGGGGCGGGAGAAAAAAGTCAGTGGTTTTGCTTATTCTTCAACGTGCCAAGCACCTGCATTTGATTCTTCTCTGTTTCATCTTAAAAATCCGAGAATTTTGTGATGAGTTGTTTTGGGGCTTTTTTTTTTTTTTTTGCCACCGATAACAACTATAGTTAAAGATATTATTTTACTGTAAAAGTAAAATTATGTGCATCATGCCTCCGTTGTCCCATTTAATATTCAAAAAACCCTAAGAAGTATGCATTATTTTGGTACCTCTTTTGCAGATGTGGAGAAAATATCAAAATAATTTCCCAAGGTGTCATATACTATAAATATTGTGGCTGGACAATAAAAAGTGGGACGTGAATGTTCACACACCATTATTCATTGCAGGTAAAACTTTTCCTGACCTCAGAGCTCACGATCAGAATCACCAAGCACAGAGCTTGCTGGGCATTCATGAATCCATATTTTGGTCTTTTCTAATGCATGATGAAATGGAAAGGGAACCTAATTTTCCATTGTCGCTGCAGAAGATGGAAGAAGTACTCTTAACACCGTATTAAAGTCAGTTCGAGAAAACTATTCTTAGCAAATTTTCCAGCAGACCTTTTTTTCCTTTAAATGCCAGAATCATTCTTTACATGTGTCTAGCAGAATGTTCTTACTGTCCATGGTTTCATTAGTAAGGGGTACGCAAGCGAGCTGCAGCTGTGCTCAAAACTCACACTATATGTGTGTGGTTCTTCCAAACCTCCATAAAAGGCTACAGGAGAATGAATACAGAGCAAGAGTGTATTTCTTTTGAATTTTGACAAGAGTCCACTCCTTACCTTCTCAAGAGGCTAAACTGAGTTGACTTCTCAGGTAGGATAGTAGCATTATTGGTTAATGCTCATATAGTTTTTATCTCCCTTTGGGTTGACAGATATTATTCTGTGACATGGGTAAATTTTATCTCAAAGTGTACGTTTGCTCAGGAATGAAGAATGAATACATCATTAAGGGGGTATCTTTCTCTTTAAGGCAAATGAAGTAGAGAGTTTGACTTCATGCAATACAGACAATAAAATGCACTTATATTCTGAGTGGCTTTCTTGAAGAATTCCCAGGAGCTTTGCAAAAATTAAAAATTCTTAACAGCAACATCAAACATCAGTTACTTTGGTTTGGATTTTAAAACAGAAATTGATTTAACATTTTAGATCTCCAGTGGGGATTGCTTCTGCATTCATGAAAGCTGCTGTTAGAGGTAGCTATGCCATACGACCAACAGCTGCTGATGTAGGCAAAGGCTTTTATAGTTTCCAGGAAATCACGAAGATGCTTCCATAACAACTGTAGCCATTGACCGCGCCAATCTGCGAGAGCTGTAGATGGGAATTTAAATACATGGTTATTAGTGCAAAGGACAGTTTACACAAGTGTTCTGGGACTGTCCTATCCATCGTTGTTTTTGTTATTGCTGCTATCTCTCTAGTGCCACAAATGTCCAGAGGACCTTGAAGATGATGTGAAAAACAATGAAACAATATACCTATTGCAAATTCAACCTTGAGCTTATAATTTCAAGTATCACACCTGTCCTAATAAGCTCATTGATATGAACCAGAAACAATAAAATATTGCTGAGGTCAGTTCCAGTATTCCCAATTTCTCGAAAAGAATTACACTTGACAGCTTGCGTAGCTTTTGTGAACAATACAGTTTTTTTTTCTTATCTAGGCATAGAAAACAGAAGATGTTCTGCATCTTTTTTTTTGTAAAAATAGCTTAACAAGTAGTAAGAAAGAAGGCATTTAAGAAACCAGAATAGAAAGAGAAAAGACAGAATTAAAAAAAAAAACAAATACCAAATAGCTTGTTATTCACATTTTGGTGTAACCAATCTCTCAAGTAATTAGGAAGAGAAGAGCAAAATTATATAAATGTGGAGGATCCAGGCTATTGATATATAATTAAATGATATCTATATACATCAATGTCTTTAATTCCAATATGCACGTGCACGTGCGTGCGTGCAAACACACACACATGGGAGAGAAAGAAAGAAGACAGCAGAAACTTATAATGTGTGGTGTAGAAAGTGTTATTTTATTTAGGCCTAATAATTCATATAGTAACTAATTGGATTGTAATTGCCTGAGAAGAGTAAACTTAGTAATTAGTAACATAAAGTCCAAGACAAGATAGATAAAGTAAGTGATTAGCCAAGCTTGTTGAATAAAGTGGAAATTATAATTGTTGCTTAAATCCCTGAAAATTGGTTATCTTTACCTTAAGATAAAAATGTACAGGGCTAAAACAGTGTTTTCAGCAAGGGGTCCTGGGACAACTGTATATCCACATGCAAAGGAATTAAGTTGTATACTTACCTGACACTATATACAAAAAATAACTCAAAATATATCAAAGACCTATATGTAAGAGCTAAAAGTATAAAACTCTTTGTTTTTTTTTAAAGATTTATTTATTTATTTATTTGACAGAGACAGCCAGCGAGAGAGGGAACACAAGCAGGGGGAGTGGGAGAGGAAGAAGCAGGCTCATAGCGGAGGAGCCTGATGTGGGGCTCGATCCCAGAACGCTGGGATCACGCCCTGAGCCAAAGGCAGACGCTTAATGACTGCATCACCCAGGCACCCCTAAAAGTATAAAACCCTTAAAATAAAACATAGGTAGAATTCTTTATTGACCTTGGATTCGGCAATGAATTCTCGGGTGCAACAGCAAAAGATGAAGTAAGACACAAAAAATGTAGGTAAATTGGACTTCATCAAAATCAAAATGGTCTATCCTTCAAAAGACACCATCAAGAAAGTGGAAACAGCAATCTACAGAACGGGAGAAAAATTTTGTAAATATAATAGCTGATAAGGAGTCTAGAATATATAAAGAAGAATTGCAACTCAATAATAAAAAAATCCAATTTTTTTAAAAAGAGGAAAGCAACTGAATAGACATTTCTCCAAAGAAAGTGTTCAAATGTGCAATAAAAATACATAAATTTGCCCGTCATTGGCCTTCAGGAAAATGTAAATCCCAACCACAATCAGATACCACTTTACAATCATTTACAATCACGATGGTGAAAATAAAAAAAGACAAATAATAGCAAGTCTTATCCAAGATGCGGAGAAATTCTAGTACTCATATGCTGCTGATGGGAATGTCAAATGGTGCAGCTGCTTTGCAAAACAATCTATAAGTTCCTCATGAGACTAAACATAGAGTAACCATATAACCCCATAATTCCACTCCTAGGTATATATACACATGAGAATGAACACATATGTTCACACAAAAACTTGGGCATGTATGTTCTAGTGCCAGTATTCATAATAACCAAAAAAGTGGTAGAAACCAAAATGTCCATCATCGGATGAATGGAGGTATACAACGTGCTCTCTCCATCCAATGGAGTATTATTTGCAAATTATAAGAAGTAAAATATTGACACATGTGGAAACATGAATGAACCTTGTTTTTATTCAAGATTTTATTTATTCACTTGAGAGACAAGGAGAGAGACCACAGAGCGAGAGGAAGAAGCAGACTCCCCACTGAGCAGGGAGCCCCATGAGGTATATATACCCCCCAGGACCCTGAGATTGTGACCTGAGCCAAGAGCAGATGCTTACTGACTGAGCCACCCAGGCACCCCAACATGAATGAATCTTTAAAAACTTTACAGTAGGTGAAGAAAGCCATCATCAAAGACTGTATGTTGTTTGTTGTATGGTTCTATTTGCAAGAATGTCCAGAATATACAACTCTACAGAAACAGAAAGTCAGTTGGTATTTGCCTGAAACTGAGGAGGACAGAGTAATTGCTGAAAGGTATGGAGGGTTCTTTTGGGGTGATTAAAATATTCTAAATTGAGTATGGTGATGGCTGCACAACTCTGAATATACTGAAAGCCGTTGAACTGCACACTTTGAATATATGGTATGTGAATTATATCTCAATTATACTGTTACAAAATAGACCAATATAAATAAGTGTTGCAGACACTTCACACGGACAGTTTGATTAGTCTTTGGTATGAGGAAAGCAAATCCAGATGTGAAGTATGAAAAGATCATCAAAAGGTATTATTCTAGAAATAGAAATGTCATTACTACTGAATTGTTCCAGGAAAAGATTGCCCAACTACCAAAAAGAATATACTCTAACATGTTAATCAGTCCCTCCTTATTAGGCAGGTTTATAAAAAAGCAAAAACAAAAACAAGAAAAAGAAAAAAAGAAAACAGTTGTACTGACATTGAAAATCAATCTTAGCCAGTGTTTCACAAATTTCTCATTAACCACCAACAGGGCTGCCCAAATTGTTCAGAAGACTCAAAAATATTTATTACCACCTGCAGAAAAACAATTCAAAGGCATGGTCTTCTGACTGTATCATGGGAGTCATATTGACAAACAATATACAGCATTCTGGAAAATGTGATGGAATTCAGGGGGTCAGAGAGCATATCCAGTTAGAAGAGCACATCCATAAAACAGGTAAGATGATACAAATTGGATGAAGCTATAGGAAATACAAAAGCAATAATTAGAAAAGTTAGTTGTATAGTACCATCCCCAGCCAAAAAAAAAAAAAAAAGTCTAGCTGTTACTGGCAAGCTATAAAATACAATGAAGAAACATATTTTCCCCCATACTTCTATGCATGAAAGACAATAACACTATCCCATCTGCGCTACGTTATGTCATATTGCGATGTCGTAGTTATTCTGGATTTGGAGAGGGCTCCCTCGGCAGATGCGCCTGCAACCTGCCCCACAGCACATTCTCCTGAGGAAGAAGAACGTGAGAACTCAACTCACATCCTCTCTCATATACAGCTATATACTGAAAAAGAAACAACACATTGAAAGTCCCGTTTCTACAGAGATGTTCACAGATAATAAAGGACCGTGAGAATCACAAGATGTATTTACGTAACCATAAAGCACAATATGTAATATGTTATCATATACTGATTGCATCTGACAACTGTGGATAGTCTAACAGGTTTCAAAGCATTCCCACCTCTCTTATTAGATTCACTCTCAACCTAGAGAGCAAAGCCGAGCATTTTACAGACAAAACAAGGAAGGCTTCGACAGGTTAAATTATGCTTCTGATGCTGAAGAAGGAATGCGCATGTATGCGGAAGGATGCCAGTGGGAATACAAAGTCTAGGGGGGAAATGAAAAGGTGTAGCATGCTCCTACAGCTTAAATTCTGCATCAGGA